>NW_021962929.1:3970-30349 GCF_901765095.1 Microcaecilia unicolor | reverse complement strand
CTTTGTGTCTAGGCCCTGAGCGATCCAGTTCCCAGTCATAAACCTGGTTCATGTCCCCTGCCACTATTATAGGCAATTCTGGATACTGTTGACACTTAGCCAACAGCTGAGAATAAAAAGCCTTATTGGTTCCCGGTAGGTGCATAAACTGCTATCAAGAGCCGATCCTCCCTTGTAGCTTGAGTTTGACCCCCACATATTTCCCTTCTGTGTCTGTAAACAGCGGTGTAAACTTGACAAGCTAGGGCCTTGTGAATTAGAATGGCCACCCCTCCCCCTTTCTACCTTTTGCTGGTGAGCAGTGTACTTCTCCCACCCATTGCCTTTTCAATTTTTCACTTTCCTCTTGTGAGAGTCTGGTCTCCTGAATACAAGCTACCTGAGCCCCATGGCGTTTCAGCGCATCTAGAATCTTAGTTCTTTTTACTGGGGACGTGACCCCGCAGACATTCCAGGAGACCACCCTTACCTCTCCTCTCTGCTTCTTAGTCAGGAGCAATACTTTGTTTCTCTGACCGTTTTCTCCAATACGTTGCTCCAGGAGCGCCCAGCCTCCCCCCCAGAGCTTTGCTGTTCCCAGCTATCCAGCTCTCTTAATTTATTTTCTACATATTGACCCTGACTTTCCTGCCTCGAGTTCCCTGCGTGTGAAGTGCCACGTGTTTCCAAAATTCTACCCCCTCCTCCCTCCCCTCCATCCCCCCCTTCCCCCCCCCTCCTCCCCCTCCTTCCCCGTGCAACTGTAGTTCTGGGTCCATATTCCTACAGACCTAGAGTCACTTCAATGCTAATGGCCCCCCACCTCTGTAGCTTTTCCAAAGTACCCAGTTTCCACCCCTTACTGTATGGAATGTTTCCAACCATTACACTGAAAATAACAATTTCACAGGTTCTTTGTCATACCTAAACACAGGAACTTCACTTAACGTTATTACTGTCCTGGATATTGTTCACATTATTCTCTATCTCATTTATGAACGCTGAGGCCTCTGCCACTTCTTCGAAAGACCTCCATCGTCCCTCGTGCTTGATCTTGAGAATGGCTGGGTAAATCAACATGAATTGAATGCGTGCCTCATGCAGTCTCTTGCACAGCGGGGTAAAGTTTCTCCTCCTTCGCAACTGTGCCGAGTAATCCTGGAATATTCGAACTGTGTGTCCGTCATATTGAGTAGAGTCTCTCTTCATCCGATCCCTGCAAGATTTCCACCTTGTGTAAATAATTGTGTACTTTCAGTATAATTGCTCTCGGAGCCTGTTCTTCTTGTTTTCTGCTGCCCACGCGATGGATCCGCTCCAGGCATAGCGGTCCCGCATGGTCCGAGCGCGAACTCTTCTTTTAGCCATTTTTCTATTGTGGTACTCAGTACCCATCTCCCACTGATTCAGGGACGCCAATGATCCTAAGGTTTGCTCTCCTTGACCTATTTTCTAGGTCGTCTAGAGCCGACGCCATATTTTCGATCTTTCCCAATGCTCGCTCCAGCTTTTGAGCTGCCGGCGTCTCTGCATCCTCCAGCGCTGAGACCCTCCGTTTCCAGCTCCGTTGCTCTTTGCGCTGTTTCGCCTAGCAGCGTTTCCATATTTGCTAGCCGCCCTTCCAGCGCTCCCATCTCGGCTCCATTGCCTTCTCCACCGCCGCGGTGAGTTGCGATAGCTGTTCCAGGGAGAACACGGGGGTTTCCGGCGTTTGTTTGCTTCTGCCGCGCTTTCCGCGCTTCGGGCCTTCTCCTTTTCCTTTTCTTTTTTCTGCCTCTGCTCGCCATTGTTTTCCCCGATGTTGCTATAAATTTGTCCCTGCTATGCGCTACTTTCGTTTAGTGCTCCGGTTGGTTCCCTTCCTGTATTTAAATTAGTTTAAGGTTTCCACAGTGAATTAAGAGGTGTTGGGGCCTAAGAGAGCCTGAGAACACAGTCTCACTCCCTCTACAGCATCACGTGACTCCTAGGTCATTATTGCTTTTAATATACCTAAAAGTTTTTACTATGTGTTTTTGCCTCCAACACAAACTTTTCCAGGTCTTTCTTTGCCTCCCTTATCAATCTTTGCATTTGACTTGCCATTCCTTACAATGTTTCCTATATTTTCAGTTGAATCCGCCTTCCATATTCTGAAGGATTTTCTTTGAGCTCTAATAGCTTGCTTCACCTCACTTTTAACCATGCTGGCTGTCATTTGCCCTTCCTTCCTCATTTTTAGTACATGGATTCTGTCTGGACTGAGCTTCGAGGATGGTATGTTTGAACAGCTTCCATGCCTGATGTAAATTTTCGATCTTTGCCGCCGATGACCCAATCCAGAACTGAAGAAGCACTATCATCCAAGAGGTGACAGAGGCTTTCCTGGAAGGACGATGCTTGAATCAGCCAGTGATCTAAGTAGGGTGAACCCAGACCCCTTCCCGTTGCAGAAACACCACCACTACTACCATCACCTTGGAAAAGGTTCTAGGAGCTGTTGATAGATCCAAAGGCATTGTCTTGAATTGAAAACGTTTGTTGAGGACAGCAAAGAGCAGAAAGCGCCAATGCAGAGGCCAAATGGGTTATGTGGAAGTATGTCTCTCAGATCCAAAGAAAGAATTCTCCTGGATCCACTGCTGTTATTACCAAACCCAAATTCTTCATGAGGAAATGCAGAAACCCAAAGAAAATGTTTCAGCCATTTTAGATCAAGCACTGGACTAAAGGATCCTCCTTTCTTTGGCACAACAAGGGCAAGATCATCATTCCATCTATTTTGTTGTGCCACAGAAAGGAGGATCCTTTAGTCCAGTACTCATCTAAAATGGCTGAAACATTTCTTTGGGTTTCCTCGAATCACATTGGTCCAAACAGTCCACCAGAGAAGGGGGACTAAAGGATCCTCCTTTCTTTGGCACAACAAGGGCAAGATCATCATTCCATCTATTTTGTGTGCCAAAGAAAGGAGGATCCTTTAGTCCAGTGCTCGATCTAAAATGGCTGAAACATTTTCTTTGGGTTTCCTCGAATCACATTGGTCCAAATAGTCCACCAGAGAAGGGTTTGTTGCAATTCTGGGATGATCAAGATGGCATTCTTCAGATTCCCCATGGCCTGACACCACTGAGAAGCCAGAGTCCACTGGGCACTTTACAAATGGAGGCATACACATATGCAGTGGAGGCAATGAGGCCTAACAACCTCAACATCTGCCAAGCTGTGACCCGACTAGCTATGCAAATAAGCGCATCCATCCTTACTTGAAAAAGTAAGCCTGAACTGTGTCTAGCAGGGCTCCAATACTGTATATTCCAATTTCTGCACTGGGAGCAGGTGGAAGTTTGGGTATTTGATTACAAACTCTAGTAGCTCCAAAACCCAAGTAGTTCTCTGCATTGATTCTTGAGCACCTTCCCTTGATGTACTCTTGACCAGCCAATCATTCACATAGATACCTCCTGTGATTTGGATGCATCTGAATGTGGGTGTAAGCATCTAAGTCCAGAGAGCACAGCCTATTGTTTTTCTGAAACATGTGGAGGATGCCCAGGAAAGTCATCCTGAATTTTTCTTTGACCAGCTATTTGTTCAGGGCCCTTAAGTCTAGGATAACACGAAATCTCTCTGTCTTTTTGGGCACTAGGAAGTACTTGGAATAGAATCCCTTCCCTTCTTCCTCTAGTGGAACGGGTTTGACCATGTGAGCCTCTAAAAGGGAAGAGATTTTCTTTGCAAGCACTTCTTGATACTGCAAACTGAAATTTGAAGCTCTTGGTGGGCAATTTGGAGGATGCTGACACCAACTGAGGGAGTAATCAACCTGGACTATTTGAGTACCCACTGGCCTGAGCTTAGAAGGGGGCCACCTTTCCTGGAAAAAAATTCAGACCAGTAGGTCATCTGGGACAGATACTTTTAGCTCATCTCCTCCTTGACTGGGGAACTAGCTAGAACTTTGGGGTCGCTGTTGCCGAGAACAGAAGTGCAGAGGCTGGGCCTGCTGGGTAGGGCAGGACGAGGGAGTGAACCTAGGCCTTTAAGAGTAGTAGGCACTCTCAATTTCCACCCAAAAACCTTTGAGAAGTAGAGGTCATAGAAGGAGTGTGGGCAGAGAAAGGGGGGAAAGGGGAAATGGGCCTTGATATACTGCCTGTGGTATTTTGCAACTACATTCAACGCGGTTTACATATATACAGGTACTTATTTTGTACCTGGGGCAATGGAGGATTAAGTGACTTGCCCACAGTCACAAGGAGCTGCAATTGATGAAATCAGTTCTCTTCTTTATGAGGTCTGCCACCTCCTCCACCTTATCTCCAAAAAATGATTGTCACCTCAAAAAGGCATGTCCGCCAACTTTTCCTGAACCACTGACTTGAGGTCCAAGACATGCAGCCATGACAGTCTGTGCACCTATGGCGGAAATTCTAGATGTCACGTCAAAAGCATCAAAAGTTGGCCAAGCTATGTGCTTATGACACTCTGTCTCCTTAGAAGCTAACTGGCAAAGTTCTGTAGCCTGCTCCAAAGGGAGTGTGTATGCAAACTCTAGCACACTGTGCACCAATTTCTTCCATTAAATGCTCATGTACAGCTGGTAAGACTGGATGCGAGAAACGAGTATCAAGTCTTCAAACACTTCTCCCAAAAGACTCCAGATTATGAGCATCCCTGCCAGTGAAGATGAGGCATGGGTCTCTGAACGTCTGGCTCTTGAGAGGAGGATTCAACCACCATTGAATAATGTGGAAGCTGCGGCTTCTTGATTTCGGGAGCAGTTTGAACTTCATACCATAGTCAGCTTTATTTGGAACAGCCTACACTGGAATGGCCTGTGCCATTTTCCTCAAAAAAAAAACAAAAAAAAAAACAAAAACAAAAAAAAAACTTACAAAACAGCTTCTCTGGGGGAGACAACTTCTTTTTCTGTGGTGGTGAAGGGTCTGAAGGTAGACCAACAGGTCCCTCCCCCTAAAAGGTCTTCTGGTTCCAGATCAGACCTCCCAGGAGCAGCTCAATTCTGACTCAGCAAAATACTCATGGGATGTGAGTCTGTGTCTGCCTCGGACCACTGGACACACGACCAGGCTTTGGGCGAGAGCACCTAGGTATGGGTCCCTTTCTGAACGTTGGGGTTGCTTCCTCCCCTGACAACTGAAAAAGAGCACCGCATCAGTCGGTGCCAGCTCCGATGCCCGACAACCAGCATTTACAAACACCCACAGGGCATGGGTCTTCAGGATGGGCCACAGCGGCATCATAGATGGTACCAGCACCCGTAATGCCTCAGCATCACCTGAGCTAGGATGCGCCTCAGCTCCTCCTGTAACGTGACCTGGAGCTGCTCCTCGAGGATAGGCACTGGTAAAAGCGGGGCCTGCGTCAGTATGGAGACAGTCTGCAAAGATGTACAAGCTGAATTAGAGGCAGAATCCCAGCTTCTGAGACATTGACACAAGCACCGCTTCCACAGAGGAAGCGATTCTCAAAGCGTCAATGTTTCTCAGGTATTGCCAATGCCAGTAATTCCAGTGCTGGTACCGTGCTTTGAGGAAGAGCAATGTCCACGCTTCTTTGCCTTTGCTTGGTGCCATGAGGACGATGTGGAATCCTCATGGGTCCTCCGTGTCGAGTCTGATGATGTTCAGCCTGAGTGGACACTACCAACACCAGATGTCGAGGCAAATGGAGACCATCTCCCATGTATCTCCAGCGGTTGATGCAGCTCTGATGCTATTGGGGGTCGATGTCTCTAATGCCAATAAGCCCAGACTTCAGCACGCAAAAAAAATCTTACGCTGGGCCTTTATTCTTCTGTATACTTTTCAGCGTTTGAGAACAGAATCTACAGAGAGAGGGTAAGGCCCTAACTGCACTGTGTACACTTCTTAAACCTGCTGGAAGGATTTTTGTGAGATATCTGGGAAAATAGCCAAAGTGAAATCAAACGGCTCAGTCTTTTGTCATTTTTTAAGTAGTGACCCAGTGCTCAGGCATAAGCGGGCTGCTAAAAAGAAGGGAAACTTTAAAGAGCTGCAAAAACTAAAGAAAACTATAGGGAAGGAATAAATATATGTAAATATATGCCGCTCAACTTAAAAACTATTTGAACTAACTTTCGTAAATCACTGAAAACCCACCTCTTCAACAAGGCATACCACAAAGATCAGCCAATGCAAATGTAACACATCTCCACTTTACTTATAATCAGAACTGTTCTCTCTTATACCTGCTGAATTTCTTGATTAATTCAATTGTTTAAATTCTATTATGTCAACCATGTTCTCTATGTAACTAATTATCTTCCAATCTATTTTCTAATAATAACGATACATTGTAAGCCACATTGAGCCTGCAAATAGGTGGGAAAATGTGGGATACAAATGCAATAAATAAATAAAACCGCTTTCAAGGTAACTATAGAAAGGCAGTATACCAAATCCCATCCCCTTTCCCTATATAAAATATTAAAGGGTCCCCTGCTACTCACATGAAAAAGAAGGGAAGACAAAAAAAAAAAAAAAGTATGAAAACCACAAGTCAGAGATGAGAAGGGCACATGTCTGAAATACTCAGTGGAAAAGAAACTGTGTCCCATGCGAGTCAAGCAGGTGGAAAGGAACGTATGCATGGTGGGGGCCTGCCAAAGGCTTCTAGAAGTAACAGAATGCTGGGCAGCATCTGCACCAAGGCACATGAGAAGATAATGTCCTGCTTGTCCTCGGAGAAAATTCATCTCACTTACATAATGAAATATATAACAAAAAATATGAACGGCAATACAATCATATAAATTAATAACATACAATCAAAAGTTGACCATTAGGAATAGCCTAATGGTTAGAGCAGCAGGCCACAAACCAGGGAAGCCATGGTTCAAATTCCACTGCCACTATGTGCGTGTGATCTTGTCCAAGCCACTTAAACCTCCACTGCCTCAGGTACAGTTAGACCAAAGCCCTCTGGAGACGGGAAAAAGCCTAGTGTATCCGAATGCAACTCACCTTGAGCTATTGATGAAAAACACATCAGCTAGAATCCAAAATTTCTTCCTATTCACCATATTTTATACTGCTTGTCTGTTACTCTAATATGGTGATTCTGCATTTAACATGGTTCAAAGTAACTTTTTATCCACTAAGTTTATGAAAGGCAGCTATAAATTAAATTGAAAATAAGAGAATAGACAAGAAGTTAGCCAAAAGGCTTCAAAAAAGCTTAGGCATCTATGACTCCTTCACAGTATATGTAACAGGACTGGAAGAAAAAAGCAAAACAAAGAAGTGGGGCCACTATAGAGCACTCTAAGTGCAGACTTCAAATCTTTACCAGAAAGCTCTAAACAGCTGGGTTTCAACTTAGTCCTCTTAACACACACAGCCAGTCTGATGTTCAGGAGATCCACTATGAATATACATAAGAAAATCTGTATAGAATCTGTATACAATTGAGGTTGTGCAGGTATGTTCTTCATTGGCATCTTGAAAACCTTACTGGCTGGGTGGTTGTCCAGGGGACCAGCTTGAGAACTACTGCTTTAGAATACATTCTGTCTGGTGCCATGCAATTTCCTGATAGCTGAACTGCTTGTCAATTCCTGATACATCTGAGGGATAATTAATTTCTAGCATTTAAACCCGAAGTATTAACAAAAAAGAAAACTTCTGAACATTTCAGTTGGCATGTATGGTTAAAAAGCATAAACATACTTCAAGTTGTTTTTTTACTGATCCATGTAATGTATGCTTGAATAAAATTAAGTCAATACTTTCAGCAATCCAGACAGCAAGTGCCATAAAAAGGGTGCTATGTTGCCTTGCCTCCCTCTATGGAGTGGTAGTGTTCAAGTTACTTATCCTTGAGAAAATTCTTTCAAATACCGGGTATTGATGCCATTTGTTTTGTTGATCTTGGTTCTAGAAGTGGTTACACCTTTCTGAATGTAAGTCTGTAGGTAAATTTGATAAATTTCATCAACATACCTGAATTTGTTTCTTGCTGCATAAATTTCGTATACATGTTAAATATCTGCTCCTGGACTTTGCAAACAGACCGCTTAATTTTTTCCCTTCGAGTCACCATATAAGTGAGATTACGAACCTACAGGACAGAAAAGAGAAATGTCTTCACTTAAGAAAATGCAGACATTGAACTCTTCTCCTCAAAAAAATTGCCACCATCTATATCACCATAATACAAGCTTTTCTATTAAGACCCACAGGAGCAGGATGAGGTCAAAGTTTTCCCTTTGCAATAAAAATCAAATTGTTATTTCATGGATGGAGGCTGCGTTGAATGGGACATTGGTTATTTAACTCTGTAGATAGTTTAGAGAGAATGACACAGGGACAAAGTTTTTCCCCGTCCCCATGGGTTCTGTCTCCATTCCACACCCCTCCCTGCAGGTCTTGTCTCCATGGGCTCTGTCTTCATCTGAAGAAGCCTCGAATACTTATGATTTTATATTTACATTATTTTATTAAAGTATAAAAAGGAACAATATGCTGTACAATTGTTTATAAATCACAAATAGAAAAAATAACGAGCAACTATAATAAATCCTCCACACCACCCTCTTCCCTTCCAACCCCAACAATAGCTGACCTTACTACCCCAAGGAACCCTAATCCACCCTGTTAAAATGTTCCAGGGTACAAAATACAATTCATTCTGTATGCCTAGTGGGGGAGTAATGCCCCGTTATGATTTTTTAATCTCTGGATGAACAATAAGTCATCAACAACCTCAGGATCAGTCTAGATCTTCTGTCTTCCACAGTCCTTCCTGCAATAGAAAATGTCTTCTCAGAGATGTGCTGGTAGCAGGAATGTACATGATCCCCATGCAAGTTTTGCCAGCTGTGGCTAGCACTTTTGCTTCTTTTTCCAAAAAAATGAAATCACTACCACCTGCATCACTCGAACATAAATAACTGTACAATTCATAACATCCTTCAAAGTAGAGAATAACAAGGGGACAAAGTTTGTTCCTATTCCCATGGGCTCTGTCCCGATCCCCGCCCCATGGTATCTGTCCCCGTGGGCTCTGTTCCTGTGTCATTCTCTAAGTCTAGAGCAGTCTACTTATTTAGGGCCCTGTTTACTAAGCTGCACTGTAGGCGTGCAAATGTTTTAGCAAGTGCTAAAAAGTTAGCATGCCTACAACATGGCTTAGTAAACAGGGCCCTTAGAGTCTTCCAGGACATATATCAAGCTACAATGAATCTGAAAAAATATATATTTTTTTTTTAATAGAAATGTTCCCTTCTGTGGCCTAAGATAAACATTTTTCCCAGTGTGGCTTATGGTATGAATGAGGGAGGCCATTTTTACAGCTGGAGGTCCTTATCTTACCTGTTGGTGCCTTAAAAAAAATGTTTTTCTTCAAATATTTTCTTCTTAGGCCCTATTTATCTGGAGAATTTCTTTGTGGGCAAATCTACTCTGGAAATCTTACCTGGTTCCTTATGGATGAAGATGAAATAAAGATCCTAGTGTGTATCCTTAGTTCTATAAAGCTTTTTCCTTAGTTGATTAAATGTAAGCTACTTTTCTCTCCATGATATGGACTAGATGCAAGCCCCAAATTCTGTTTTCTCTGTGTTTTTTATTATTTTTTTATGTACTGCATATTCTAGAATTTTTGTTTGTGTTGTTAATTCATATAATTGATAAAAAATGATTAAACTCTCTAATGGTTAATCTTATGGTGTCAAAGTACAATTTTTCCCAGATATTCCTCAGTAGATCCAAGAAAATAACAAATTTCTTGCAATGCAACATGAAGTTCTGGCTTTAGGTGCCTGATTTCAATTCTGTGATATATTTTCATGACAATATATAGTTGCTGGAACTCTCAGGGATTGGTGGGTAGCACAGGCTAAGTTATAGAAAGATATTTTAAATTTTAGATGTATAAATCTACAGCAATTTATCTTCTATGTTACTTTTGATCTCTCTCTGATAATTATGGACTATCTATCCTAACCTGACAAATTTACTAAGAACTAAGTTTTATTCTCTTTTAGAATGGTTATGATCTTTCTGTACAAAGACTGGTTTTGTTGGCATTACTTTTCAATAATAAAAATGAATAAATAAAAACTGTGTGGCAAGCAAGACCTTCAGGTTGCTTAAATGAGGCTACTTCATAACTTCTTATTTTGATGGTTAAGCACTACTGTCTATACATAATTACTGCAACATGTAATTATACCAAGTTATAGGAAGATTGCTTCAGGAGCTGATGCTACTAGACCACTGTAGGTAGAGCTCTGGGTCCAGTGGCAGCTCCACTAACCTGTGAGGCTCCCTGATTATCGTCCCATCTTGCTTTCTGAGCTGTCTTTCTTATGGTGGTGCTATTCTTGTGATACTGTGAGAATGGTGCAGAAGTTCAGGTATCATATGGTGGTAAAAGAAAAACAGGTGCCAACTCCTGAAAGAGGATTTCTTCATGCCAAAGCACTTGTTTGTTTTGATGGCAGTCCACTATAAATAACCAGGTATTAGACACCAACTTGGATTAAGTCTAGCAGACACATCTAGAATTAAGTAATGCTATAGTACATATGATATCACATTATAACAATACTGCTAAACATGGCATGCAGTAGCATTTCAAATTATTAATACTGTACAATTTTACTCACAGCAGGCATAGCCTCAAGACCTATATTTTCTCTACATAGTCTCTCAAGGAAAACTGCAAGAGCTAGAAGAAAGAGGATACAGAAAATTCTTGGCCAAGCTGTAACTTTGCTTTCTCTGAGGACAAGCAAGACAAATAGATTACCAAACACAAACAGGGACTTGCAACAGGCAAAGTCAACCAGAAACCAATTAAACCAAAATAATATAAAATCTTGTAGTGCACATGCAGCCTGAAACAGAACAGAGTGGGCTAGGAGGGTGGAGCTGGATTCTAGAAATCAAGCAAATTCAGTAGAACTGTGACAGAAACAGTTGTGCAATGGGAATCCTGCTCAAGGCAGTTGTGAGATGTAAATGTATAGACTGAAGACTATGCTGCAGCTCTGCGTATCTCAACAGAGGCCGATTTCAAGTGGGCTACCGATGCAGCCATGGCTCAGACACTGTGAGCTGTATTATGGTCCTACAGAGTAAGCCAGCCGGGCATAAGTGAAGAAGACTTGTCTGCAAGCCAACTGGATAAAGTGCATTTACCAACAGCTATTCCCATTCTGTTTGGGCCAAAAGAAAAAAAACAAAAAAGCTAGGTGGATTGTCTAGGTCGCAGCAGACAGAAGGCCAAGGCTTGCTTGCAGTGCACTTTCACCAGGATGGGCATGAGGTTTTGGGAAGAATGTTGGAAGGACAATTAACTGATTAAGATGGAACTCGACGGATGTGGAAAACTACTCTGTTCTGATAAACTTTGTAAGGTGGATCTGCTACTAGGGTCTGAAGCTCACTGACTCCACCAAAAACAAGACCTTCCAAGGTCAGATACTTCAGTTGGCAAGAGTCACTTGGCTCAAAAGGAGCTTTCATCAGCTAGGTAAGAACAATGTTGAGGTCCTATGACAGGAGATTGGATGCGGGGCTCTCTCAAAAGCAAACCTTGCATAAAGCAAATTAAAGGTTCCACAGAGATGGGCTTACCTTCTAAATGATGAAGGTAAGCACTAATCACACAGAGATGAACCCTTACATAATTGGTTGGTAAACCAGACTCAGAAAGGTGTAGAAAGTACTCAAGTAGTTCTTGTGTAAAGACAAGAAAATGGATCTAGGACTTTGTCCTCACACCAGGTATAATACTTCTAAGTGGAAGAGGTTTGCTATCTCTTAGCAGAGTCTTACCTGGACCAGCAGGACCCTGGAAACACCTTCAGGCAGTTGAGATGCAGATTCTACACTCTCAGTATTCAGTTGTGAGGGCCAGGCATAAGAAGTTGGTATGCAGAAGAGCTTCCATGTTCTGGGTGATGAGGATCTGCAAACACACCAGTCTCCAAGGTTCTTTGGTGGTTAACGCCAGAAGAAGAAACCCATATCTATCTCAGCCTTTAATGTGCAATGAAGATCATGGTTTCCTTATCCTGCTTGATTTCAGCAGCATCTTCTTCAACTGGAGGGATAGGAGAATATGTATACAGAAGGCCCTTCCCTCAATCCAGGTGAAAGGCATCCAAGGCTATTCTGCTGCAGTACTAAAAGCTTTTGTTGAGATGAGGGAATGAGTGGCAAAAAGGTCTACTGAGAGGTCTTGGAAGACCTAAGCAATGCCCAGGTGACAGACCACTCGTGCTGTTAAATCCCCTTCTCAGTCTGTCCACAAGACTGTTTCTTTGCTCACCAGGTATGTGGCCTTGAGTAGCATGCCATGGATGAAGGCAACTGCCACATCCCGACTGCTTCCTGACACAAAGATAGGACCCTGCACTCTCCTGCTTGTTCACAAGTACATAGCAACTTGACTGCCTGATTAGAATAATTTGGTGCAACAGCTGATCTCTGAAAATCTTTAGAGCACTCCAAATCGCCCACAGCTCCAGGAGACTGATGTAGAGCTGGGTCTCCTGAGCGAACTGGTGATCTTGGGTGTGAAACCCATCTACTTGAGCACCTCAGCCACATCTGTGGTCAGGATTTTGTGGGGAGGAGACGTTTGGAATGCTAGTCCCAGAATCAGTTTGCTCTGAACTGTCCATCACAGAAGTAACTCCGTTAACGTTGAAGTGACAGATGACCATCCTCTAAAGCCCCTTGGCCTGACACAATTGGGAATTAGGTCCAATGGGCAACCTACAAAAGGTGGTGTGACATATAGCATGGAAGCCATGAAATCAAGAACTTCAACATCTGCGAGCTGTGCTGAACCTGTCAAGCGATGCAAATGAGAGCATCTGCTCTAGCCTAAGGAAGGTAGGCCCAAGCCTGAACCATGCCTAGCATGGCTGCAATGAACTCCAATTGTTGAACTGGGAGACGGTGGGACTTTGGATAGTTGATAATAAACCTAGTAACTCCAACACCCAAATACTTCTCCATACTGAATTTTTTTAGCATCTTCTCTTGATGGGCTTTTCATCAGCCAATTGTCCAAGTAGGGAAACACATGCATGCCAGTCTAAATAGCGACACTGTGACTTACTGCAAGACACTTTGTAAATAGTCTCTCGGGAGCAGATAAGAGGCATCACTTCCAGTACAGCAGAACGCAGTACTGGAAGTAATGTTCCCTACTCAAAATCTGATACCTCCTGTGACTTGGATATATCTGAATGTAGGTGTAAGCATCTTTAAGTCCAGAGAGCATAGCTATTCATTTTCCTGAATCACAGGGAGAAGGGCACCCAAGGAAATCATCCTAAATTTTCTTTGAACAGATATTTGTTCAGGGCCTTTAGGTCTAGGACTGGATGAAATACTCATGCCTTTTTAGGCCCAAGGAAATACTTGGAATAAATATCTTTCCTTCTTCTCCTGGTGGAACGGGTTCAACCACATAGTCCTTTAGAAGGGAAGACAGCCTCTGCAAGTATTACCTGAAACTGATAGCTGAGTTTTGATGCTCTTGAAGGGAAATTTGGAGGAGGCTGATGCCAATAAAGGTTGTGACCCTTCAGAACTATTTGAAGATCCCATCTGTCTGAGGTTGTAGTCCCACTGCTCGGAAAAACATTCCGCCTCCTCTGACTGCTAGGCTGTCTAGGACGGGAACTTTCATGGTGGCTAAACTTTGTTGGAGCCAGTCAAAAGCTTGTCCCCTGCTTAGAATGGAGAGCTAGCTTGGGCTTCTGAGTCCACTGCTGCCAAGGGTGGGAGCACAGGGCCTGGGACTGTTGGGGAGAATGAGCTGAGGAAGTGTATCTATGCCTTTCAGAGTATTAAGACCCCTTTCTGACTACTGCCCCATAACCTCTGAAAACTGGAGGCTGTAAAAGGAGTGGGCCAAGGCAGAGACTTGATGGTATCATCATTTGTTGATGAGGTCAGCGAACACCTCCACCTTGTCCCCAAAAAGGTTCTCTCCTCGACAAGGGATGTCTGCCAGCTTTTCCTGAACTGCAGGTCCTAGATCTGAGATTTGCAGCCGAGAGAGTCTGGACATACCAATGCTTAAGGTTGAAACACTCAATGCCATACTGAAAGCATCACAGGTTGCCTGGGCCTCGTGCTTTCAACACTCCTTCTGCTTGGCTACTAGCTGGCGGTGTCAATAATTAACTAATCATTCCAAGACATAGCCCTCCATAATTTTAATAAAAAGTGGAATGGATGCCACAGGATGACAGTTGCTGACCTCGGATAAACTGGTCTTCAAATTCTTTGGCACTGGTGCAAGTACTATATCTCCACCTATAGAAGGAAAATTGCTTATAGCAAGATGGTAATTTAACCACTCAGTCAGAAGAGTTAAAATTGTAGGGAAGCTTACTTCCATCAGTTACGGTGGACAACTGTCCAAGCAGCAAAAAAAAATTTTCACGTATTTTAAATAAAGTTCTATTTTATCAAACTGACACAGAAAACCTGCTGAAGTATCTGTAGCTATCATACTATCAAAAAGAGATAGGCCATCAGAATAGGAAAGCTGTTCCTTGACTGACAAAATGTTTTCCATTCAAAAAACAAAGCTAAGTCAAAGCAGATGGAGAAGCAGAATCAGTAGTATTCACATTAGAATTTAGGTTGTCAAATTAAAGTAATATTCTAAGCTCAGTACCTATCAGCTTAGAATTCTCCTCCAGTTTTTTGTAGACAGAAGTAATTTATACAGTAGCGTGATAGTGGATACTATCATGCCACTGTAATCTGTTGTCTGTTGAAGGATACTTCCACCATAGCCTCTATAGTTTTCTACAGGCTCGTTTTGAGTCCAATAATTCGAAGTCAAACTATTTATCAGAATATCTCAGGATCTTAATTTTGGTTTTGATAGGCACCAGTTTATAAAATATTATTACCCATTTAATGACAACTACCTAGAAAATCCTCCACAATAGAAACTGGTCTCCAAGCTTAAGACTGGCCTTGCAGTATGTGTGTTCTGCATGGTCTGCTGGGATGGTGTAAAAGCCAGATCTCTTTCAGATCTAAGTACACCTTAAGACTGGAGCCGTCTTTGTTTTGACGACCGCTGCTGCTTACAGTATGCAGCGATCACAAGCCATAACCCAGCGCTGCGGTTCTCTATTCCCCTCTTTCCATGGCAAATCTTCAAGTATTTTTATAGAGAACTATGTTTATTGTCATCAAGAAGAAAACAGCAGGCATCTAGCGCGCCAATGAAAACCACAATACATCACTGGAAATAACAAAGCAACTTCTGGAGTACTGACAAATATATTTTGGAAATAACCCCCCCCCCCCCTTCAGAGACCCTTGAAAATTCCACCAGCCCCCACAACTGCTCTTAGATCTTCCCTCCCCTCCACCCCCCAAGAGGAGAGAATGCAAACCTCCTTTGATATTGTTTTTGACAAACGGAGATGGCTGCTGCAGTGGGACTGGCTTCAACTTTATAGTCATACCATCTCCTGTGGACCAGATAAGCTTATCCCATGTCCCCTCATTTAACCTCAACTCTTATCTGTTTTCAGTTTTGCACAGTATAAGCGATCACAAGAACAAAATATAAGAAAGAATAGCTGAGAGCTAGCCTCCTCCCAAATTGAGAGAAGGGTTCATTTAGGACGATAATGACAAAGTGTAAAGGGGTGGGGGGGGGAACGTTTCTCTAATTTATCTTCCCACAATAGGAAGAAATTTAATAAAAATGATCTGACCACGGAACTCTGGCAGCTTCCTGAAACGAACAGTAGCACAATTATCTACTAAAGAAGAAGAATGCCACTAGATCTAACTGATGTTCGTTCTCATACGTAGGAATATTAACTTTACAAATAAAACTCAGACCCTGCATAACAGAGTAAAAATTTGAAACCTGTAAATTGGCGTGGTCATTTAAATGTAAATTAATGTCCCCACCTAGAACGGTATTCAGTTCTCTGACATTACAAACCATGACATGACCCTCTAAGGTCAGTCTTCTAAGGAAATGCAATCTGCAGCCAATTGGATATAGTGCATTTCCGATGGCGACCCCCATCCTATTGGGATCTAAAGAAACAAAACTGGCGGATTGTCTGGGGTCCTTGTCCGCTCCATGTAGTAGGCCAATGCTCTCATGCAAACCAAGATGTGCAAGCTGCTTTCGCCAGAATGGGCATGAGGTTGAGGAAATAATGTTGGCAAGACAATCGACTGGTTCAGATTGAACATGACACCATATTCGGCAGAAATTTAGGGTACGTGTGGAGGAATACTCTATTGTGATGAAACTTAGTATAAGGTGCATCCACTACTAAGGCCTGAAGCTCACTGACCTACAAGCTGAAGTAACCGCCATAAAAAATGACCTTCAGGTCAATGAAACTTGGTATAAAGGTGTATCTACTACCAAGGAATGAAGCTCACTGACACTACAAGCTGAAGTAACCGCCATCAAAAATATGACCTTCCAGGTCAATGAAAACTTGGTATAAAGGTGCATCGACTACCAAGGAATGAAGCTCACTGACCCTAAGAGCTGAAGTAACAGTCACCAAGAAAATTACCCTCCAGGTCAAGCACTTCAGATGACAGGAATTCAGTGGCTCAAAAGAAGCTTTCATCAGCTGGGTGAGAACAATGTTGAGATCATATGACATTGTAGGAGTATTTGCTGTGATCTCACCCACCCGGTGTGCACATGAGAGCACCTTTACAGCCAACTTGGACGCTGCAACCTTTCACCTATATGTCTGACTACCAACTGTGCAGAAGTCAGCATTTCAGCTTGTAATAGATTTACTGAAGCCTGCACCACCTCCAAGGTCACTCTGTATCGGGGAGAATGCATGTCCCTGAGAGGAGAGAGAGCTTACGAGATAAGACGGACAATGGAAGCTTCATACAGATGCTGGGAGTACATGGTGGGATTATTTCTGATTGGCTCCCAGAAAACTGATGGGTCGGAGAAGCGGGAACAGAAGGGGAAGAAAGCTAGAGTTGGCGGGAAGAAGGAGGAAGAAAGAACAGAAGGAAAGAACAGAAGAAAAGAAGAGGAGAGGACTTGCATTTCTGCAAGCACCTGATTTACCTGAGAGACTTACTGATAATACCTGGCAAAGCTTTTCCCCAGGTTACAGCTGTCTACAGGATCTATACTGAGTCTGTATCATCTGTTGCTGAGCAAGACAAGTGCATCACCTAAGCTCGTGGGACCTTGCTGAGACATTCAGCTGAGGTATCGGAAGGAACCTGATCTGGTGACCGGAACGGTGAGATCATAGCTTACTTCCTTCAAGCTGGGTTAGATAATTGGTCTGTGCTCGGACCCCTCAGATGCGTGACGTCAGGATTTATGATCTCTACTCGCTGTTAGCCTAGTATAAGATTTGTGTGGTAATCATTAGGATCTCGGTATTGTGTTTATCTGTCATTACAGATTAGCCAATAGGATAATCATAGTTATTCTCTATATTTTGGTATCATTGTGCATGCAATCAGGAATTGCTGATGCTATAAGCTGATAAGGATTTTTCTATATTTTGTATAAACACTGTATAAATAAACTAATATATTCCATGGTCTGTCCGTTATTTTCCATGTAGCGAATGTCGGGCGGAGGCCACACCCCCTAGACATAAGCGAGTACGTATGTAGGAATTGGCCTCTTACAAAATCTATATAACCACCTACAAATTGGGGGCGTTCGTCCGGGACGGTTGGTGCAGGAATAGCAGAAGTTAAGCCTTTTTCTGGGTCTTTTCAGAAGGTGGTTTAATCTTCTGTTTCTCTTTGCACGAACTGCAGTTCCACCCTAGCTGACGGCAGACCTTTGTTTATACAGCTGTGTTTTATTGCTGTAATTGGTTGACAGATTTATTACTCTGAGCTCCAAAAGAGAAATAACGGTTTCTCTAACTCTCTGTCAGGAAGGAAAACAGGGTGTGTTTAGTCTTTAACATGGCGACCGGCACGGTTGGCACATTGCCTGAAATGCTCCTAAGTGAACAGGAGAAGGGCGTGCTGAAAATTACTGCCACTCTCTCATAGTAAGACGAAACCAGCACTCCTACAGTAGAGTCTGTACGTGCTTTATTTAGTAGCAGTTCACCAAATAGCTCAGAAGTATATGCTACGGTTTTAAATACAATTATAAAAGAGTAACAGCATTTGTCGCAATGCTTTGTGAACTGGGCGTGTCTCTTTTGGCAGTTAAAGACTCTTTGATGAATGAGATAAGAGAGGTATCTGTACCTCTAACAGATCGCATAGCGGATTTGCAGTTAGATTTGTCCCAGACTAGGGAAAACTGTCCAGGAGCGAGACAGCGAGTTAGCTGCATTACGAGTTGATTTAGAGACTGCCAAATCTGCTTTAGCAGGGACCAGTGTAAGCCCCGCCCCACCTCACTCCTCTGAAGAGATGTGTACGGAGTGCCAGACACTGCATGATAAGTGTAAAACTTGCAGTGTGACCTATCTGATTGTGAAGCACGTAATTACACATTAAAGCAAGAAATTGCCCAGTACCTCGTGTCTTTTGATTCGTTGCAAGAGAAATTTTCTCGTTTGACTGGTGCTTTACACAACCAGACTAGGGAACAGATAAGTTGCAGACATTATATCGGGAGCTAAAACAGGTCTCAGAAGGTGTTCAGAGTGAGTTGCGCAGGGAGCTAGTGACCACTCAAGAAGAATCTGTGTCTGTGTTTCAAGATTGGCACGCGGCCAAGCTAGAGTTGGCGGAGTTAAAAGAGAAGCAGGAGCAGTCTCACTGCAATTACAATGTACAGTGAAGGACAGAGATTCATTGTCTAAAGCATTAGATGAGTGCACTGTAAAGATTTCCACAATGCAGCAAGAGCTTACGCACATGGCGCAGGAAGAAGTACCGTATACCTTAGAGTTCCCCGACAGTTTTGCTGCGGGTCACCCAAGCCCGGCTCCCGAAATGAACCGTTACGTGAGCCGGGAGGGACCCGAGTTAAACACACCCCGCCCCTCTGTACAATCCAGCCCCATAGTGGCTGGTGACCGAAGCAGCAGACCCGAGACAGTGACACACCCATTGGGGGCACGGGATCAGGGACGGCCTGCTGAAATCATCAGCTCACTTGGTCAGGTGCCTAGCTCAGGGTTTCAGCCTTCGGCAGATCCACCCAGTTTTAGCAATACACCTGCCCCGAGGTTCTCTACACCTGGTAGTGATCAGCGCATGTCAGGCCGGACCCAAGAAAGGAATGTCTATGGAGAGGCAAGCATATATTATAAAGATGCTACGCACCGTAATAGCGCCTTTTAAAGAGTCTGCCTCGGTATCCATAGAAACCCATCTTAAGGCAGTGCATGAACTCCTGCAGACCATGCACGTCTCTTCTGAGGATGACATCAGAGCCCTCCTCAAATGGACCTTTAGCACCGAGTGCCATGAAGTTCTAGATTTGATCATGTCCGATAACCCCGATTTACGGTCAGTGGAGCAAGCCTTAGCGAAGCGCTACGGTCTCTTTGCCAACTCTCTGAAGCTAAGCGTGCAGCGTATACTATTAGTTGTAATCCGAGGAGAGTCCGCGGAGTGGGCCATCGCTTGAAGCGTGCATTTTACCAAGGGGGGGTGCCGCCTGATTCTAAATCTTGAATTTGGTGATTTCAGGGAACTTTTTATACAGGGTCTGCCTGATCCGATAAAGATTCCATTGGCAGGAAAAAACGCAGAACCCTATTCCAGCCTTCTAAAGCAGGCTGAAGGAATTTTTGAAATCTGCCGCGCCAAGCCAATCGCAGAGACTCCGAAACCGGCATCCAAGAGTCGCAACAGGGTGATACCACCCGCTGTTTGTGCGGTCACTTCCACGCTTTCTCTGGAAAACAAAGCGCCGAGACCAACTACGCCGCCGGGCTCTCAGGCCCTGCCGCGGGATGCAGCGCCTCCTATTGCACAGGAGGGACAGCAACAACCTAAAAGAAGCGGTTTAATCAGAAGAAGTGGAATGCAGAGAAGATCCGTGCTATGCAAGCTCAGCTGGACCAATTGATGGCAAGATGTTCAATCGCGGAGTCTAGCAGTGTACCTAAGACACCTTCATCTCATAAAAAGGTCAAATTCCAGAAGCAGAAGGACCAGTCTTCTAGACCGCCGACCCCTCCGGGGCTGAGTGTTAAATCTGTTGAGGTGGAACAGCCATCCTCGGAGGAAGAACAAGCATGACTAGACGTGGCCACGAAACCTGTTACCGCAAGCGTCCCCACTGTCCACGTGGATGCGTTGTCGTCCATCAGTGAGGAGTCCCCGTGAACCATGCTGCGTCGCAGCCCTCGAACCCGGAAGGGCCTCTTTCAAAAGACTCATCCCAGGAAGTCAGGTATTTTCTAGGTAAGCTATATCTAAAGGTTACAGATATACCGTGGAGTTGTTAATTCAACAAGTACTTTCCTGTGAAGGTCTCCTGGATACAGCATCAGAGGTGACTTTGGTCACCCAGGGCCTGTTTCAGAAACTCGAGGCATCTCTAGGGGGGGTCAGGATTGCGTGTCGCTGTCACACCGTGCGACTTGTCACTGGTGGCCTATGGCAATCAAAGTATGGAACTGTGGGACAGGTTTGGCTATCTTTACAGCTTGGACAGATGACCGTCAGGCACCCTGCCATCATCACTACCAGTGAGGGTGAAGAATTTCTGATTGGAAATGACCTTTTGAAGAGATTTCGGCCTTTTTGGATTATGACGAGGAAACGATCTGGTCTAAGGTCACTCGACCCCTTAAATATGTGCGAGGGAGATACTGGCGTACAGTCGGTGATGCCAGCTCTGTGGAGCTACAGGACACTCCCCTGCGGACTGATCTCCGTGTTCCGCGGATCCGCCCATGCGGGAGCCTCCGTTGACAGAGGCACCAAAAGGGGGTCAGAAGCATGAAGAGCTGGTGCAACAAGCGGACCATCTAGAGATTGTTTCACAGGACCAGCATCACCTGAAATCTCATCTCCTATCTCTGGTCCTGATTTTGCTCATCCTTGCAGGTGACTGTCATCACCAGAAAGGTGTGAATTCACCATACCAGTTCAGGTGGCTAACACCCAATTGCTTCAAGCTACTTTACTGTTCACTATGATCTCTCCTACATCAGTGACTCGTTGTACAGCCAAATTCGTAATCTGTACAACTTCCTTCAGCAGATGTTCCTCTACTTCGGTACAGGTACCGGGACAAGGCCCAAGCCGCTTGACGGAATATGTGGCCTTCCCTTGACTGTGGGAAAGAAGGCATTCACTCACCACTTCTCTATTGTCCGGGGCGTGAGGAACCCTTATGTTTGGGGTCAGATTGCCTTGCACGACTGGGAGTTTATGTGGACCTGGTGAATCTAGTCCTGTGGAGTAGAATGCAGAACAACCCAGTGGAACTTGAACCTACGGCTGTTTGTTTGAAGTCTGGACAGACCATTCCCCAGGTCTGTGAGGTAGTCTGTGACAAGGATGTAACCATTCAGGTAGGGTACGGGATTTTTCCCTCAAGCTTCGTCTCGCTCAAGGACAACGTCTGCTGGATGAGGTTGTGTTCTTTAACCCACATGCCCACTTTCGAGACCTTGGATTGGCAATTGGTGTTCTGCCATGTTTGGAGGTCACCGTACCACCTTATACCTGTTGGTCACATAGTAATAGTAACATAGTAGATGACGGCAGAAAAAGACCTGCACGTCCATCTAGTCTGCCACGATAAACTCATATGTGTATACCTTACCCTGATTTGTACCTGTCTTTTTCAGGGCACAGCCGTATAAATCTGTGCAGCAGTATTTCCCATCTCCAACCACCAGTCCCTCCTCCCATCACCGGCTCCGGCACAGACCCCGTATAAAAAGTCTGCCCTCCCCCATCCTACCTCTCAACCACCAACCCCCTTCCCCCTGCCACCCATTTCAGTTAAGCTTCTGTGGATCCATTCCTTCTGCACAGGATTCCTTTATGCCTGTCCCACGCATGCTTGAATTCCGTTACTGTTTTCATCTCCACCACCTCCCGCGGAGGGCATTCCAAGCGTTCACCACCCTCTCCGTGAAGAAACTTCCTGACATCTTTCCTGAGTCTGCCCCCCTTCAATCTCATTTCATGTCCTCTCGTTCTACCGCCTTCCCATCTCCGGAAAAGATTCGTTTGCGGATTAATACCTTCAATATTTGAACGTCTGTTATCAATCACCCCTGTTCCTCCTTTCCTCCAGAGTATACGTTCAGTCAGCAAGCCTCTCTTCATACGTCTTGGAACGCAACTCCCATACCATCCTCGTAGCTTTTCTTTGCACCGCTTCCATTTTTTTAACATCCTTCGCAAGGTACGGCCTCCAAAACTGAACACAATACTCCAGGTGGTCTCACCAACGTCTTATACAGGGGCATTAAACCTCCTTTTTTCTGCTGGTCACACCTCTCTCTATACAGCCTAGCAACCTTCTCGCTACGGCCACCGCCTTGTCGCACTGTTTCATCGCCTTCAGTCCTCAGATACTATCACCCCAAGATCCCTCTCCCCGTCCGTGTCTATCAGGCTCTCCCCACCTAACACATACGCCTCCCTTGGATTTCTACTCCCTAAGTGCATCACTTGCATTTCTTCGCATTGAATTTTAATTGCCAAACGTTAGACCATTTTTCCAGCTTCTTCAGATCTTTTTTCATGTTTTCCACTCCCTCCGGGGTGTCCACTCTGTTGCAAATCTGGTGTCATCCGCAAAAAGGCAAACTTTACCTTGTAACTCTTCGGCAATGTCACTCACAAATATATTGAACAGAATGGGCCCCAGCACCGATCCCTGAGGCACTCCACTACTCACCTTTCCCTCCTCCGAGCGAACTCCATTTACCACCACCCTCTGGCGTCTGCCCGTCAACCAGTTCCTAATCCAGTTACCACTTCGGGTCCTATCTTCAGCCTTCTAGTTTATTCAAGAGCCTCCTGTGGGGAACCGTGTCAAAAGCCTTGCTGAAATCTAAGTAGATGACGTCCATAGCCCGTCCTTGATTTAATTCTCCCGTCACCCAGTCAAAGAATTCAATGAGATTCGTTTGGCACGACTTCCCTTTGGTGAAACCATGTTGTCTTGGATCTTGCAACTTATTGGCTTCCAGGAAATTCACTATCCTTTCCTTCAGCATGGCTTCCATTACTTTTCCAATAACCGAAGTGAGGCTTACCGGCCTGTAGTTTCCAGCTTCTTCCCTATCCCCCTTTTGTGAAGAGGGACCACCTCCGCCGTTCTCCAATCCCTCGGAACCTCTCCCTCTCCAAGGATTTATTAAACAAATCTTTAAGAGGACCCGCCAGAACCTCTCTGAGTTCCCTCAGTATTCTGGGGTGGATCCCGTCCGGCCCCATGGCTTTGTCCACCTTTAGCTTTCCAAGTTGTTCATA
Organism: Microcaecilia unicolor; assembly: GCF_901765095.1. Classification (NCBI taxonomy): domain Eukaryota; kingdom Metazoa; phylum Chordata; class Amphibia; order Gymnophiona; family Siphonopidae; genus Microcaecilia; species Microcaecilia unicolor. The sequence continues at coordinate 6,953 of NW_021962929.1, read as the reverse complement.
TACACTCTCTTCCGTGAACGGTGCTCTATCCAGTTCATTTCAGGTGACTTTTGGCCAGTCCCTCGGTCCTTCCCCAGGATTTTCTTCAGTAAAACAGAACAAAAGTATCTATTAGCAAATTGGCTTTTTCTTCATCATTTTCTACATAGCGTTTTGCTGTATCTTTTAGTCTTACAATCCCCTTTTTAGTCTTTCTCCTTTCACTAATATCCTGAAGAAGTTTTTGTCTCCCTCCGTACATTCTAGCCATTTGTTCTTCCGCTTGCGCCTTCGCCAACGTACCTCTCTCTTGGCTTCTTTCAGTTTCATCCGTATTCCTCCCCGTGTTCCTACTTGAGATTTTTTGTATTTCTGGAACGCTAACTCTTTAGCCTTTATTTTCTCAGCCACTTGCTTTGAAAACCATATTGGTTTCCTTTTCTCTTGCTTTTATTTACCCTCCTTACATAAGGTCTGTGGCCCTGTTTATTACTTCTTTAGCCTGACCACTTCCTTCCACTTCTCGTATGTCCTCCCAGCCCCTCAGCTCCTTCCTTAGGTATTCTTCCATTTTGTTAAAGTCAGCTCGCTTGAAATCCGGACTTGAGTTTAGAGTGGCCGCATCCACATGAGCCGTTATATCAAAACAACCGTTTGATGTCCTGTTTCCCAGGTGTGCAGCCACTCGGACATTTGACACACTATCCCCATTCGTGAGCACCAGATCCAACGTGGCTCCCTCCTCGTGGTTCGTTCACCATTTGTTGAGCTGAGCACTTTGGAAGCATCCACAATCTCTCTACTTCTTTCTGATTTTGCAGACGGAACCTTCCAATCTACATCCGGCAGATTAAAAGCTCCCAAACAACAGCACCTCTCTTTTCTTCTCCAACTTTTGAATATCAGCGATCAGATCTTTATCTAGTTCTTCCAAATGGTCGGGGGTCTATAGACAACACCACGTGGACCAAGGTTCTTCCTCTCTTTCTAAGGTGATCCATATTGCTTCTTCCTTTCCCCACTTCCCTGTCATTTCAGTTGCTGCGATATCATCTCTCACATACAGAGCTACTCCTCCACCTTTTCGTCCCTCCCTATCCTTCCTAAAAGGTTATAGCCTGGTATGTTTACATCCCATTCATGGGAACCATGGAGCCATGTCTCTGTGACTGCAACTATGTCCAATCAGTCTCCAACATCAGGGCTTGAAGGTCATGAATTTATTGCTTTAGACTGTGAGCATTTGTGGTCATTGCTTCCAACTACTTTCCTAGTATGTGTTTTGGGTTTAGTGAATTGTGAGTGTCTTTTCTCTTTGGGTACCTTCTCTTCTTTTTTTTGTTGCCTCTTCCTTGCTTTTTCTGCTTCAATTTTTAGTTCAGGAACATCAGTGCTGTAGTGGAGCAAAAGAATTTTGTAGTGGCAACACTTGTGCGGTGGATGCTTCTGTGTCACATGACTAATTCTGCCTGAGCCTACTGTGAGCCATCTGTTCCTTTGTGGTTTATTCTCTGAGGCAGTGGTGAGAAGATATGGATTCTGCAAAGTCCTATAAGTTGGTTTAATTGTATCTAATTCTTGCATCTTTATAGAGCTCTTGTTTTAAAGTAGATATCTGAAGACAGATAGGACAAGCTTTAAGTTTCCAGATGATTTGCCTTGAAACTAAAGCAGCACAATTATTGCAGAGAATAAAAGTCATCCTGATTGGTTGAAATGGGTAGGCAGGTGTACTATGTTGGAGTAATAGCCTGCAAGACTGCCTGTGTATGACTGAGGAGTAAAGTTATGAGGTTTGGTTTGTCTATAAAGGTTAGAAAACCTGGGTGGGTGGGTTGTGGGGAGGGTGGGTGGGATTATAAGTCCCATGGGTCAGCTTAAGTGTGCTATCAAGGGATTCTGTAGCTTGATGGACCCAAATGGTAGTGTCTGATCAAGGACCTTACAGTTTATTAAACTTTTAAAACTACCCTAGATATTAATAACTTTCTTTTTGAATAAATCTAGATATTGCCAATAATTCTAGCAGTTTCAGCTATGTAAAATGCCCCCCCCTTTATCAGAGCTTGGCAGAACAGAAAGCAAGCAAGAAGACAGAAAGAGGTTTCCCAGTGCTAATTAAATTGATTAAGCACAAGCCTTAATATTTAGACAAAATATCAGTAGTTTCTCCCCTAAGCCAGCCAATTTGAGAAGTATGGGATTTAGGGTCAGAATAAACCTGTCCTTTTTGCAGGAGCTTGGTTCTTCAGTCCCAGTACCTGGAAGTTAGAAGTAAATTGGTATGTCCTTAGTTTGAGTCCAACCCCTGCTTGCCCCCAGCTGTGGGGTGCTTAAGTCCCAATGGGTCAGCTTAAGTGCTGCTATCAAGGGAATTCTGTAGCTTGATGGACCCAAATGGTAGTGTCTGATCAGGACCTTACAGTTTATTAAACTTTTAAACTACCCTAGATATAAACTTTCTTTTGAATAAATCTAGATATTGCCATAATTCTAGCAGTTTCAGCTATGTAAAAATGCCCCTCCCCTTATCAGAGCTTGGCATGAACAGAAAGCAAGCAAGAAGAACAGAAAGAGGTTTCCCAGTGCTAATTAAATGATTAAGCAACAAGCCTTAAATATTTAGGACAAATATCAGGTAGTTTCTCACCTAATCCAGCCAATTTGAGAAGTATGGATTTAGGGGTCAGAATAAACCTGTCCTTTTTGGCAGGAGCTTGGTTCTTCAGCCCCAGTACCTGGAAGTTAGAAGTAAAATTGGTATGTCCTTTAGTTTGAGTCCACCCTGCTTGCCCCCAGCTGTGGGGGGCTTAATCCCAATGGGTCAGCTTAAGTGCTGCTATCAAGGGAATTCTGTAGCTTGATGGACCCAAATGGTAGTCTGATCAAGGACCTTACAGTTTATTAAACTTTTAAACTACCCTAGATATTAATAACTTTCTTTTGAATAAATCTAGATATTGCCAATAATTCTAGCAGTTTCAGCTATGTAAAATGCCCCTCC
>NW_021962929.1:0-3870 GCF_901765095.1 Microcaecilia unicolor | reverse complement strand
TCCCTGATCTCATCTCATGGTTTCCAGTATCATCTCTATGCTGATGACACCCAACTGTATCTCTCCACCAGACATCCCGCGGAGACCCAGGCAAAGGTTCGGCCTGCTTATCCGACATTGCTGCCTGGATGTCCAACCGCCACCCTGAAACTGAACATGTCCAAGACCGAGCTTATCGTCTTTCCACCAAAACCCACTTCTCCTCTTCCTCCACTTTCTATCTCAGTTGATAACACCCTCATCCTCCCCGTCTCATCTGCCCGCAACCTCGGGTCATCTTTGACTCCTCTCTCTCCTTCTCTCTGCGCATATCCAGCAGATAGCCAGACCTGTCGCTTCTTCCTCTTTAACATCAGCAAAATTCGCCCTTTCCTCTCTGAACACACCACCCGAACTCTCGTCCACGCTCTCATTACCTCTCGCCTGGACTACTGCAACTTACTCCTCACCGGCCTCCCACTTAGCCATCTATCCCCCCTTCAGTCTGTTCAGAACTCTGCTGCACGTCTCATATTCCGCCAGAACCGATATACTCATATCACCCCTCTCCTCAGGTCACTTCACTGGCTTCCGATCAGATACCGCATTCAATTCAAGCTTCTCCTTCTTACCTACAAATGCACTCAGTCAGCTGCCCCTCACTACCTCTCTACCCTCATCTCCCCTTACGTTCCCGCCCGTAACCTCCGTTCACAGGATAATCCCTCCTCTCAGTACCCTTCTCCACCACCGCCAACTCCAGGCTCCGCTCATTCTGCCTCGCCTCACCCTATGCTTGGAACAACCTTCCTGAACCCTTACGCCAAGCCCCTCCCTGCCGTCTTCAAGTCTTTGCTTAAAGCCCACCTCTTCAATGCTGCGTTCGGCACCTAACCCTTACCGTTCAGTGAATCCAAACTGCCCCAATTTGACTGCCCCTATCGGACCGACCGTTCACTTGTCTATTAGATTGTAAGCTCTTTGAGCAGGGACTGTCTCTCTTTGTTAAATTGTACAGCGCTGCGTAACCCTAGTAGCGCTCTAGAAATGTTAAGTAGTAGTAGTAGTAAATTGGTTTTTTGCCCCTTTATATATACAGATGACGTCACATTATGGCCAATATTCAAAACCATTTAACCGGCCAGGAATGGCACCTGGCCAGTTAAATGGTACTTAGCCAGCTATCTGGCGATATTCCGTGGGAGATAGCCAGCTGTCCTCTCGCTGAATATTACTGGTTAGTAACTAGCGACGGATACTGTTTTTTTTTGTTGTATTTTTAAAAAAATTTTTGTTTTTTTTTGTGTTTGCCAACCAAGTTTGGTGGCCAAATATGGCCACATCAATACCTGGAATATCTTTGGCCAGCATTGAATATCGGCTTAGTTGGTTAAAGTGGAACCGTCCAAAAATAAGCCTAGCATTGACTATCCGGGGCTCACTCAGCACTGACTGGGAGGCAGCCCAGCTACCTCCGGTCTGAAATTTGGCCCCAATCTATATACAATTCACTGGGGAAATAGAATATTTAAGCGAGGTTTGGATACATTGGAACATTGAAACTCAACAGGGATAAGACTTAACCAATAATGGTGATTTCAATTACCCCAATATTGACTGGGTAGATGTAACAGGGCATGCCAGGGAGGTAAATTTCCTTGCTGAAATTAAGGACTACTTTATTGGAGCAGCTGGTTAAGGAACAGTCCATAGTCTGCTATTGAGACAGACCTGGGAAGCAACTGGATTTTTGTAGTATGGAGTGTTGCCATCATGATTTGGGTTTTTGCTAGGTACTGTGGACTGTCGTAGGAGGAGGGGGTGGATAGAATAAACTTCCAGTCTTCCCTCCCTCCTCACTCTTGTACAAATTATTGGACAAGTCACATTTAAGAGTTCATAATGCCCAAGACCTACTGTTTTCTCTTTTCTTATTGTCATCAGTAGAGCTGTGCTGAGTTGTGATTGAATTAGTAGCTCTGGAGGCTTTGAGGAGACAGCAAAGTTTCTAAAATACCAGCTCTTTCTACTTCAGGACTGGGCTTCAGTAAGAAATAGACTGGGGATCAACGTTCACTCAGAGCATGACTTGACTGACGGGCGGATTCGGTTTCCATTTTGTCGCTGATGAGCGGAAAACATTCCTGATCCACATCAAAAACAACGGATCGGAGGAGGTGATATTCTCACAGTATAGGGTGCTCCGGAGGTTCCGGGTCTTCTCCCTCACGGATGAAAGGAAGGTGTCTCAAGATAACCCTCTGTTGCTCAGGCCAGGTGAGAGATGCTCTGTTAATGATTGTGGGTAATGGCCTGGGCCTCTTTGCCTTCCAAAGGCATTCTCCCTAGAAACCTTTCTGTATCTCTCAGCAAGTGTGATTCAGTGAGGGGCCAGTGCACAGTGGCACCCATTAAATACGGGTGTTGGCAGTAAAATTTACCCGGTCACAAATAGCTGCTGATGCACGAAGGGATTGCATGCAAATGAGATGCACGGATCCCCTTCTGAGATCGGTTGCTGTTTGCGACCTGGAGCTGTCGAATGCATTTGACCAGCTTACCACAACTGAAGTTTTTTTCAGTTGCAAGGGGGGAGGACTCGAGAGGAGTCCAGCAGACCCCTCTTGAGCCCCCCCCCCCCCATGCAATTCAAACTCCTTGGTGGTCCCAGTAGACCCCCTCCTTCCTGCAAAAAATCGCCTGGTGGTCTAGTGACCCCAACCCCCCCCCCCCCCCCCCCCGCAACATGTCACCCTGGTGGTTAGTGGACCCCCTTCCCATACTTTGAAGACAAGGGTAGGAGCAACACCCCCACCAATCCAAAATGGCAGTACACATCCAGTGCACCCTAGGATGCATTAGGCGGGGCTAAGCACCATATAAGGAGTTTTCTTCCTGTGTTGCTTAGCCCATGGACCCCAAGTTTTAATGAAAGAGCTCAGGCTCTACACACCAATTCTGCCTTGTCATAGATTCTGTGACTGGTTGCAGGGGGCCTGGCTATTGTGGGGTGGGGTCCCTCGGTGATCGCCCCACCCCTGAAGGGTGGCTTAGCATTTGAGTACTGGCACCTTTTTTGCTAGTAAAACGCACTGCATAACAGTCCTATACCACGAAGCTTACAGTCTAAAGAGCATATATCCACAGGCCAAGTAGCCAATCTGGGATTTTCTTATCAGAAACGTGTGTGTGAATCTTCCCTCTCCCAGTATTTGTTCCTGGTCTAGCCTCGTGGCGTTGAATCGGTGTTATGATATTGTAAAAACAGACCCAGTTAGTCACTCCATTTTTCCTTTATTTTCAAAGGTGACTCCTATCAGATCCAGGTGCAGTTCCACACCAGGTTCTTTGGATATTTCCCCATCACAGTGGTTGTTTGAGTTTGCATGTGGGGAAGTCGGAAGGCACCGCACATTCTGCATTGGGCGGTTCCTCTCGGCTGTGTCCAAGAGCAATCTCTCGGAAGAACTGGGACCTATAGCTCCCTACAAGCCCTACCAGGCCAGCCTTCGAAAACCAACCATCGTTGTGGTGGATGAGGGCGTCAGACCAGAGAAGTAAGCTTTTTTTGGTTTTTTTTTTTTGCAGTACAGAGACAATAGAAAAAAGTTGGAAAGACGCCAGGGGGCTTATTCCAGCTGATACAACTTATTCCTGAAGCTTGCATCTTAAGTCATTTGTGCGCCTGTTAAAACTAGCAGAACAGGATAGAGTAGACCTTGATTTTGGTATGTTTTAGTTGCAGAGGGATTTTAGTTTCTGTTGGCGGTTACGGTTGTATTTGTTTTGTGCATTTATACTTTTTTGTTTTTTGTGTTTGGATCTGTAGTCGGCTCTGTGATTGCTGCTGCCTGTCACAGGCTCATGCTTCTCTTTCCCTTGTTCTGCAGT
>NW_021962928.1:0-30567 GCF_901765095.1 Microcaecilia unicolor | reverse complement strand
GGGTTCTAGCTGATTTCGGCGATTCCTGCCTGGTGTGAATGATACCCAGTGGTGGCGATTCCCTTAGCTGGGGTGAGTGCATGCTGATTTAACCCCTTTTTTCTTCTGCTGTTCCTTCTGGGCAACTGTTGGTGATTCAGGGTGGTGCATCATCTCTGTTTCCCCACACTTTTCCTGTGGGCTGCTGTAGGGGTGCAGGCCCCATTCAGATTCATTTCCCGCCTTTCTAGTCGGCTGCGAGAGTCATCATGGTTTCCCTAGTTATATAGTAACATAGTAGATGACGGCAGAAAAAGACCTGCACGGTCCATCCAGTCTGCCCAACAAGATAAATTCATATGTGCTACTTTTTATTTGTACCTGTCCTCTTCAGGGCACAGACCGTATAAGTCTGGCCAGCACTATCCCCGCCTCCCAACCACCAGCCCCACCTCCCACCACCAGCTCTGGCACAGACCGTATAAGTCTGCCCAGCACTATCCCCTGCCTCCCAACTACCAGCCCCGCCTTCCAGCACCAGCTCTGGCACAGACCGTATAAGTCTGCTCAGCACTATCTCTGTCTCCCACCACCAGCCCCGCCTCCCACCACCGGCTCTGGCACAGACCGTATAAGTCTGCCCAGCACTATCCCCGCCTCCCACCACCGGCTCTGCCACCTAAACTCGGCTAAGCTCCCAAGGATACATTCCTTCTGAACAGGATTCTTTTATGTTTATCCCACGCATGTTTGAATTCTGTTACCGTTTTCATCTCCACAACCTCCCACGGGTGGGCATTCCACGTATCCTGTATGGCCTTTGCTAATGATATGCTTTTTGTCCTGACTCAGGCTAGGCCATCTTTGCTTTGACTCATGCATTTGGTGCATTACCATGGGTGGGTGTCTGGCTTAGTGCTTAATTTGGACAAAATCCGAAGCAATGCCTTTGGGAGGATATTCATACAAAGAATGGTCTGACCCCTTTCCTCACAAGCATTACCAAACTAAAATACCTGAGTGTTCATATAATTAAGAATGTCTGTGACGTATATACTGAAAATGTTAATCTATTGCTTAAGAAATCAGTTGATATTCTACAATTGTGGACCTCATTATCCTTGACCTTACAGGGCCGTATTGCATTATACAAGATGGTCCTTTTTCCTAGATGGCTGTATGTCTTACAAACTTTTCCTCTGTATTTGATTAATAGAAATATTAGGACCTTTACAAAATATTTGATTAAGTTTCTCTGGAAGAATAAGAAGCCCAGAGTTTCATTGCAACAACTGTCCTTGTCTTTTGGGTATGGGGGCTTGGCAGTCCCTGATCTGTGTAGATATAATGTGGCATGTATTATGCGTCATTTGGTGAACTGGATTAATGGAACTACTCAATATACTTTGTTGGCGCTGGAGCAGCAACTTTTGGACCCTCACTTGCTTTTTTTTTTTTTTTAAACAGACACGACCACACCCTCTCATATAATGGTTAAAAAGGCCCATCCTCTCTTGAAATCCATGAGACAAAGCTGGAGATGGATGTGTAAGCAACTGAAGATTTCTCCTTCTACTATGCTGCTCCCTGAGTGGGGGAATAGTGACTTGATCCGGATTTCTCAAAACTCTATTTGCAACAATGGGCTGTTAGTCCCAGGGGACTGACTTATGTTTGGGACTTTGTGACAGATGAAGGGGCAATTAAACCTTTTGAAGAGCTTGAGCAGGAAGGGGTGCAATGTGTGTGACTGATCCGGTACCATTATCATCAGATTAAGCGTTATGTGGCTAAGTTGGATGCGGCCTCAGTGAAAGAGGTATGTAGCGGACAGTCGCTGAAGGAAACTAATTTCTTACCACACAAAGGGCCAACTTGTCCTTTTACCAAATCAGTTTTGAGGAGCCTAGTCTCAAATGTGACTATGAGCAGTTTGGCCTCGGTGTGGAATACAGAGTTCTTGCCTGAAGAGCATGTTACAGGAGATAGCTTGTGCTTGTTGATGAAACATCTTTAAAAGCTCACCAGGTCAGCGAGGCTGCAGAAACAGCAATACAAATACCTTCTGAGACTGTACATTTCTCCACATTGTGCCCATGTGGCCAAAATAGTGAATTCCATAGCCTGCTCAAAATGTGGGCATTCCACTTGCAATTGTTGGTACATATATGTTTAGGACCTGTGTGAGAGGGTTTGTTTCCTTTTGGGAGAGCATTTTGACTTATCTTTTGTGCAATTATCAGTAAGCACAGAATTCAGGGTTCCAGCTTCTCAACTCAAGGGTGCCGAGGCATAGTCCCCTGGAACTCCTGGATTGTGAGGCAACTGAGGCTTATCAAAACCAGGTTAACTGTGGATCTGATACTGGGTGTTGATCTTCTTTGGCATAACTAGGACTGACAGAGGGGACTCCCAGTTCCTAATGAGGACTTCCTCGAGTACCTCGTGGAGGACAGTCACAGTCTCCCTAGGAGGAGATGTGTAGTCCAGGACCTTGAGCATCTTCGCCCTGGGCTCGTCCTCCACTTCCAAAGGAAATAGAATGGCATCAGCCATTTCCTTAACAAAAGAAGGGAATGAAAAGCTCTCCAGAAGAGACTTTCTCCTTTCAGGTGGAGGGGAGGGTTCAGCGGGTATTCCATAGGACTCATCCGAGAGGAAAAGTAACTTGGATCCTCCTCTGAATCCCATGAGTGCTTCTCTTCAGTGTCAGACAGTACCTCCTGATAGGAGTGTCCAGACCGAACCTGCCTTGATGTGGAGGAACCATGCCCTTGACAATGGCGTTAAGAAGTCAGTTCCGGTCTCAACTCAGCAAAGCTTCCTCTACCGATGTCATGGAGTGCTGGCTTGGGTGCACCCCCGATGCCGATGCACACCACTGGATTAGGCTATCCAGCAGATCAGGGAGCAAGGCCCGGATGCACTCAATGAGGGCCAACTGTGAGAAAAGTTGGGGTGCTGGTTTAGGAGCAAGTGAATCGATGCAGGAACTGGGTCTTGGCTGCTGGGAGACCGATGCATTGGCACCTCCTGTATGGAGGGAGAGCGGTCCTCTCGGTGCTGACGCTTCTCAGGTGCTGAATTCTTCAATGCCCCTGAACTCCCAGCATCATGCATCGAGGATAACGATGCTTCTTGACCTTCGCCTGAAGCGTGTCACCAAGGCTCCTCAGTGCCAACATGGAATCCACAAGTCGCCTCGGGGTCGGGGGGTCTGATGATGGATGGTCCCAGGGGCCCTTAACAGCAGGAGGCCTCGAGGCATGTGGATACCCTCTCAATGCTTCACTGCTCCCAGTGTCTAAGGGTCTAGCAGCAGCAACGAAGCTTACTAATGCGAACCTCAACATCGATGCCAACACCTCCAACCTCGATGCTGATGTCGAGGAACCAGACTTGGCTCTAAAAAAAATTTTTTTTTTTTTGTTACATTTGTACCCCGTGCTTTACCATGCATGGCAGGCTCAATGCGGCTTACATGGGGCAATGGAGGGTTAAGTGACTTGCCCAGAGTCACAAGGAGCTGCCTGTGCCTGAAGTGGGAATCGAACTCAGTTCCTCAGGACCAAAGTCCACCACCCTAACCACTAGGCCACTCCTCCACTCCTCTCTCATTGAGCCTCTCTGGAAACCTGGGTCCTCTTCTTCATGCGAAAACAGAGAATACAGTTAGTGGGGCTATGGTAGGGCCCAAGACACTGGAGACACCAGGAATGGGTGTCCTTCTCAGAGATCACCCGACTGCACCAGGTACAGCGCTTAAATCAACTGGGAACCTTATGGACATGGAAGGAAAAACTTCCTCGGCTAAATTAAATGAAGTGATGGTACCTGAAAAAGAGCAGGCAAGGCAAAAAAGTGAAGGGAAAATTCCCGGCCAAAGTCAAGGCCTAAAAGCGGCTGAATGATGACGAAAAAGAAAGAAATTTAAAACCAGGCAAAACAAACTAAAAATATACAGGAAAGACAAAAAAAAAAAAAAAAAAAGGGAGTTCCACAACTGGGAACACAATTGGAGGACAAAAGAATTTCTCCAAAAGGCATGAAAAAAAGCTCTTTAGGATCGAGCATTGTGAGGAGAAAGTAAAAATAAAAAATATGCCCTCTCCTCACCGCGGCAGAAAAGGAACTGAGACCATCTTCTCACGGTAGGCGGGAAGCCACTCCCACACGTGCAGTGGAGTGTGTTTCGTGTTCCACAAAGCTCTGCTTATATTTATTATAAGTCCAGGACCAGGTGATGCAGGTCGGCATCACCCACTTGCGAGATAAATAAGCCTGTTTGTCCTTAGAGAAAAGCCATTTTCTGATGTAAAATAGGCTTCAAATAAGGAAATAGTTTTATAAAAATTGACTGCAATTATTTAACTGGGCACCAACTTTCCAGCGCCATTTTTTAAACAGGTAGTGAATCTGCTCTATAAGAACACTTGTGCGTGTAAAGAGAAAGGGAAATGGGACTTGATATACCGCCTTTCTGAGGTTTTTACAACTACATTCAAAGCGGTTTACATATTTTCAGGTACTTATTTTATACCAGGGGCAATGGAGGGTTAAGTGACTTGCCCAGAGTCACAAGGAGCTGCAGTGGGAATCGAACTCAGTTCCCCAGGATCAAAGTCCACTGCACTAACCCTAGGCTACTCCTCCACTCCAAAGCGAAGATACATACTGTAGCAGGTATTCTCTGAGGACAGCAGGCTGATTGTTCTCACATGTGAGTTGACGTTCACGTCGGCCCGGGAATCGGACGGCATTTTGCAAGCAAAATATAAAAAAAAGTTTTGCCAGAGTCTTCTGGCGCGCGGGCAGCACGCACCACGCATGCGCGGACTGATTTCCCGCCCGTTGCACGAGCATGCCTCTCAGTTAAATCAAAAAGCATAACAAACTAGTAACAACTCCAAAGGGGAGGTGGGCGGGTTTGTGAGAATAATCAGCCTGCTGTCCTTGGAGAATACCTGCTACAGGTATGTATCTTTGCTTTCTCCGAGGACAAGCAGACTGCTTGTCCTCACGTGTTGGGTATCCCTAGCAACCAGGCTCACTCAAAACAATGAACATTGGTTAATTGGACCTCACAACGGCGAGGACATAACATAGATTGACATGAAACCATAAACCACTAAGAGTGCAGCCTGGAAGAGAACAAAAATGGGTCTAGGGGGTTGGAGTTGGATTCTAAACCCCAAACAGATTCTGCAGCACTGACTGACCAAACCGTTTGTCACGTCGGGTAGCCTATTAGAGGCAGTAGTGAGATGTGAATATGTGGACTCATGGCCACGTTGCAGCCTTGCAAATCTCCTCAATGGAGGCTGATTTTAAGTGAACCACTGACACAGCCATGGCTCTAACATTGTGAGCCGTGACATGGCCCTCCAGAGTCAGCCCAGCTTGGGCGTGTGAAGGAAATGCAATCTGCTAGCCAATTTGAAATTGTGCGTTTTCCGATGCCGACTCCCCTCCTGTTGGGATCAACAGAAACAAACAACTGGGGCGGACTGTCTAAAGGGCTTTGTCTGCTCCATGTAAATGGCCAATGCTCTCTTGCAGTCCAAGGTGTGCAAACTGCTTTCGCCAGGCCGGGTATAAGGACAGGGAAAAAATGTTGGCAAGACAATTGACTGGTTCAGTTGGAACTCCGACACCACCTTTGGAAGGAACTTAGGGTGCACGCGGAGGACTACTCTGTTGTGATGAAATTTGATATAAGGTGCATGCACTACCAAAGGCCTGAAGCTCACTGACCCTACAAGGTGAAGTAACAGCCACCAAGAAAACGACCTTCCAGGTCAAGTACTTCAGATGGCAGGAATTCAGTGGCTCAAAAGGAGCTTTCATCAGCTGGGAGAGAACGACGTTGAGATCCCATGACACTGGTGGAGGTTTGACAGGGGGCTTCGACAAAAGCAAACCTCTCATGAAGCGAACAACTAAAGGCTGTCCAGAGATAGGCTTACCCTCTACACGGCGATTGATAAGGACTGATCGCACTAAGATGACCCCCTACTGAGTTGGTTTTGAGGCCAGAGGTCCGTGTAGGACAAGAAAGAGGATCTAGGGCCTTGCTGTCACACCAGACGGCAAACTTCCTCCATTTGAAAAAGTAACACTTCTTCGTGGAATCTTTCCTGGAAGCAAGCAAAACTCGGGAGACACCCTCTGAAAGACCCAAGGAGGCGAATTCTAAGCTCTCAACATCCAGGCAGTGAGAGCCAGAGACTGGAGATTGGGACGTAGAAGCGACCCCTCGTTCTGAGTGATGAGGGTTGGAAAACAGTCCAATCTCCACGGTTCTTCGGAGGACAACTCCAGAAGAAAAGGGAACCAGATCTGACGCGGCCAGAAGGGTGCAATCAGGATCATGGTCCCGCAGTCTTGCTTGAGTTTCAGCAAAGTCTTCCCTACTAGAGGTATGGGAGGATATGCATAAAGAAGGCCTATTCCCCAGTGTAGGAGAAAGGCATCTGACGCTAGTCTGTCGTGGGCCTGAAGCCTGGAACAGCACTGAGGGACCTTGTGATTGATTTGAGTGGCAAAAAGATCCACTGAGGGGGGTGCCCCACGCTCGGAAGATCTTGCAGACTACGCCCATGTTCAGTGACCACTCGTGAGGTTGCATAATCCTGTTCAACCTGTCAGCCAGACTGTTGTTTACGACTGCCAGATCAGTGGCTTGGAGAAACATGCCATGACGACAAGCCGAAAGCCACATTTGGATGGCTTCCTGACACAGAGGGCGAGATCCGGTACCCCCCTGCTTGTTGGTGTAAAACATGGCAACCTGATTGTCCGTCTGAATTAAGATCACTTGGTTGGACAGCCGATCTGTGAAAGCCTTCAGAGCGTTCCAAATCACTCTTAATTCCAGGAGGTTGATCTGCAGACTTCTTTCCTGAAAGGACCAGGCTCCCTGAGTGTGGAGCCCATCTACATGAGCTCCCCACCCCAGGAGAGATAAACCATCGTCAGCACTTTTCGTGGCTGAGGAACTTGGAATGGTCGCCCCATGGTCAAACAGAATTGGACAAGACATCCCTCAAAGCGGTCCGAAACTGAGCCTGCCTCGGCGTCGAGGAACGACGTCCTCGATGGTGGTGCTGAGAAGTCGACCCCTGCCTGCACTCCGGTGAAGCTTCCTCCACCGACGTTGAAGGGGAGTTGACCTGGGTGGCAGCCGCAGGCGGCACTGGGGTCGGGGACCTCACCACAGGCGAAGGGCCAGACGCTCCTGCAGCAGACGGTACAGAAGGCGCAAGCACCCCCCGACACCGAAGCAGCCAGTCTGGAAACAGGGCCCTGAAGCGCTTGCTGAGAACCGCCATCAGACAAGGCTGCGGGGTCGGTACAGGAGTCGGTGGCAGAATCTGTAAAGGCTCGGGAACAGGTACCGGGCTGCCAGAAGACCGACACATCGGCACCTCCTGAATAGAGGGGGAGCGATCCTCTCGGCGCCAACCCTTGTCGGGTGCAGATTCCCTCGACGCCCCTGAGCTCCCGGCACCGTATGTCGAAGGAGAATGATGACGGTGCTTCTTTGGCTTCACTCAACGCCCCTCATCGAGACTCCTCGATACCGATGAGGACATGGAATCCTCATGCCTCCTCGGGGCCGGGTCCGACAAAGGTCAGTCCCGGGGGGCCTGCATAACAGGAGGCCTCAAGGCAGGTGGAGACCCACTCGATGCCTCACTGCTCCCAGCGCGAATAGGTCTTTCAGCAGCCATTCCCTCTGCTCCCGATGTCGATGCTTCCCTCGAAGTCGATGTCGACGCCGCCGACCTTGGTACCGATGTTGAAGGACCGGACTGAGCCCCAAAAAGCTTCACTCGCTGAGCTTCTCAAGACGCTTGGGTCCGTTTCTTCATACGAAGACACAGACTACACGCGGCTGGGCTATGGTCGGGCCCAAGGCACTGGATACACCAGGTGTGGGTATCGGTACCTGAGATGGTCCGGTTGCATCGAGTACAACGTTTGAAGCCGCTGGGCGTCTTCGATGACATGGAAGGAAAAATGGCTTCGGCGAAATCAAAAGACGCGATTGTGCCTGTTAAAAGAAAAAAGAGCACAAAAGAAGGGAACAGGTCAGCCGCATCAAAAAACAAAGAAAACTTTAAAAGGGGACAAAACAAATTAAGGAAACTTCTAAAAGGGGACAAAAAAAAATTAAGGAAACTACCGGTACCTTTTTATTTATTTATTTATTTTTTTAACGGTAAATTGTTAAAAGAAAATAAGAAAAGTAAGGCAAAAAAGCCACGAAACAGATGAAGACTCTTCCCGGGCCTGAGAGGAGCGCAGAAAAAAAAACTCTATTGCATCTCAACGCGGAGAAAAGAAAACTGAGAGGCACGCTCGTGCGATGGGTGGGAAATCAGTCCGTGCATGCGCGGTGCACGCAAACCAGAACAGTGTGGCAAAACTTTTTTTTATATTTTGTTTGCAAAATGCCATCCGATTCCCAGGCTGACGCAGAAGTCGACCCACATGTGAGAACAAGCAGCCTGCTTGTCCTCGGAGCATTGTTTTTATAGAATACTAGTAAAAAAGGCCCGTTTCTGTTAGAAATGAAACGGGCGCTAGCAAGGTTTTCCTTGGAGTGTATGTTTCAGAAAGAGAGTGTGTGATAGATGGAGCGTGTGTGTCAGAGAGAGAATGTGAGAGAGAGAGACAGAGTGTATGTGTTTGTGCGAGAGAGAGAGAGTGTGTGACAGACAGTGTTTGTGTTTCTGTGTGACACTGTGTGAGAGAGAGGGACAAAGACAGTGAGTGTGTGAGTGAGAGTGTATGTGGCAGACAGAGAATGAGTGACTGCGTGTGTGGTGTGAGTAACCCCCTCACCCCCTCCCTCTCCCCTGACCCCTTGCAGCCAGGCATGTGCAGCAACCCTCCTCTCCCCGTGTTTCCCCTGCAGCCACCCATGTCCGGCATCCCCCTGCAGCCACCCATGCCCATCAACCCTCCTCTCCCCCTGCTGCGTCCTTCCTGTCTCCCCTGCTCCCCCTGCAGCCACCCATGTGGTCTCAGCCCCCCCCCCCCTCAGCATCCCTCCTGTCCCCCTGCAGGCACGCATGTGCAGTGTCCCTCCTCTCTCCCGTGTCCCCCCTGCAGCCAGCCATGTACAGCGACCCTTCTGTCCCCCTGCCCCCCCTGCAGCTACCCATGTCCAGTGACCCTCCTCTCCTGTGCAGCCACCCATGTCTGAGGACACTCCTCTCCTTTTTCCCTGTTCCTCCTCTGTGGCCAGCCATGTCCATCGACCCACCTGTCCCCCCTGATGACCACCAATCCTTCTGTCCCCCTGCCTGCCCTGCAGTGTCCGTCCTGTATCCCCTGTCCCCCTTGCAGGCACCCATGTGGTATGTGGAGCCCCATCCCTATCTCCATGTTCCTTGCCCCCCTCCCGCAGCCACCCATGTGCAGCGACCCTCCCCTCCCCTCCCCCTGCTTCCTTCCAGCCACCCATGTCCAGCGAGTCCCCCCCCCAGCCGGCGCAGCACCCAAAGAAAGCCCCTTGTCCCCCCCTTCGCGCATCACCCGACCCCTCCCACCGTGGCACATCACCAAGCCCCTCCCCCCCATCAACCCCCTCGCCACCCGCAACCGCTAATACAAATTGTGTCCGGCGGCTGCTGCTTCTGCTATTCAGCAGCAGCAGCCCGTACATAAAGAAAACCAAAAAAAAAAAAATCCTCCTAAAACGCACCTCCATTGAGAAGCATCTCACATTTGAAGTCTCAGCATGTGCTCCTCCTCTCCCCTCTGACGTCTCGGCGTTTCTCCGGGGTCTTCCGGCAGGGGCACTGACGTTGAGGGGAGAGGAGGAGCGGCTGCAGAGACGACAGCCAATGTGAGATGGTTCTCCACGGAGGTGCGTTTTAGGAGGTTGTTTTTTTGTTTGTTTTCTTTATGTACGGGCTGCTGCTGCTGAATAGAAGCAGCAGCAGCCGCCGGACAGAGTTTGTATTAGCGGTCGCGGGTGGCGAGGCAGTCGATGTGGGGGGGGAGGGGCTTGGTGAAGCGGCGGGGGAGGGGTTGGGTGATGTGGTGAGGAGGGAAGGGGGGAGGGGCTTTCTGATGCCCCATTGCATGGGTTGTTGTGGGGATGCAACGGGGGGGGCACTTAGAGGTGCACCGTCGAGGCTGTTTGTGTTTGTGTGTGTGTGTTTGTGTGTGTGTGTGTGTTTCTGTGTGTTTCTGTGTGTTTGCGTTTGTGTTTATGTGTGTGTTTATGTGTGTGTGTGTGTGTGTGTGTATGTGTGTGTGTTTATGTGTGTGTGTATGTGTGTGTGTATGTGTGTGTGTGTGTTTATGTGTGTGTATGTGTTTGTTTGTTTGTGTGTGTGTGTATGTTTTTGTGTTTCTGTGTGTGTTTGTTTGTGTGTATGTTTGTTTGTGTGTTTCTGTGTTTGTTTGTGTGTATGTTTGTTTGTGTTTATGTGTGTGTGTTTTGTGTGTGTTTGCGTTTGTTTGTGTGTGTTTGTGTGTTTGTGTTTCTGTGTGTGTGTGTTTCTGTGTGTTTGCGTTTGTTTGTGTGTGTGTGCGTTTGTGTGTGTGTTTGCGTGTGTGTGTGCGTTTGTGTGTGTGTTTGTTTGCGTTTGTGTGTTTGTGTGTGTGTTTGCATTTGTGTGTGTGTGTGTTTGCGTTTGTGTGTGTGTGTGTGTGTTTGCATTTGTGTGTGTTTGCATTTGTGTGTGTATTTGTGTTTGTGTGTGTTTGCGTTTGTGTGTGTGTGTGTATGTGTTTGTTTGTGTGTGGGGGGGGGGGGGTTGCGGGTGGCTTTTGTGGTCGTGTGGTTGGGGAGTTTGCCAACAGTGTAGTGATTCCTAGGCAGGGGGAGGAGTACGGAAACACTCCCCCTGCCTGGGTTGTTGTTTGTTGGAGGGGGTTGCCAGTTGGTAGGGGTGCCTTTATGGATCCCTTTACTCTCTGTGTTCCACCCTCGAGGGCGGGGCAGAGAGACATGATGAGTTGGATGGCTTCACCACCATGAACTTACGAACTGTTTAGGGATTTTGCAGATGGCTTCAGCAGGTTGTCTTCAGAATGTTGAGGTAGCGTTTTATGTACAGACTAGTAAAAAAGGCCCGTTTCTGACACAAATGAAACGGGCGCTAGCAAGGTTTTCCTCGGAGTGTGTATGTTTGGGAGAGTGTATGTGAGAGTGACTGTTTGAGAGTCGAGTGAAAGTGTGAGTCCAATCCATGCTCCTCTGTCACCTGGCCCCTCCATTCATCCCTATCCAGCAATTCCGCTCTCTCCCTGAGGCCTGCCCTGCAATCCATATGCATCCATGGCCATCTGTCCCCTCCATTCATCCCTATCCAGCAATTCCCCTGTCCCTGAGTCCTGCCCTTCCAATCCATGCTCCTTTGTCACCTGGCCCCTCCATTCATCCCTATCCAGCAATTCCCCTCTCTCCCTGAGGCCTGCCCTGCAATCCATATCCATCCATGGCCATCTGTCCCCTCCATTCATCCCTATCCAGCAATTCCCCTCTCTCCCTGAGTCCTGCCCTCCCAATCCATGCCCATCCATGCTCCTCTGTCCCCTGCCCCCTCAATTCATCCCTTTCCAGTAATTGCCCTCTCTCCCTGAGCCCTGCCCTCCCAATCCATGGCCATCCCCAATCCATGGCCATCCATGCTCCTCTGTCCCCTGCCGCCTTCATTCATCCTTTTCCAGCACGTCCCCTGTCTCCCTTCCATGACCCCCCCCTCGCATCCATGCTCCTCTCTCTCCCATGTCCCAGCCTGGCCCGCCCTCTTCTCCCCCCCCCCCCCCCTTCGCATCCATGCTGTCGTTTCTCCCCTGCCCTCCCGCTCCCATTGTTGTACTTTAGTGGCCACCCTCTTCTCTCCCCCCAACATGGGTGGTTTTTTTTTTTTTCTTGTTTTTAAATTTACCTCCGTGGCGGTTCCGGCAGCGAAGCGTCAGGGAAGGAGGCGGCGCTCTCGACGTCTAGCCTTCCCTTCGCTGTGTTCCGCCTTCTTTTGACGTCATCCTTGACGTCAGAAGAAGGCAGAACACAGCAAAAGGGAACGCTAGACGTCGAGAGCGCCTCCTCCTTCCCTGACGCTTCGCTGCCGAGCGATGCGATTGGTTGAGTGTCATTGATCCGCCCTCGACGTCATCACGTTTGACGCGTGGGCGGGGCAGACACAATGCGATCTCACCCCCTTCACTTAGAATGTTGGCTAACAGAGGCTTCATTAGAACGTTGGAGGTGCGTTTTATATAGAGAGATGGGGCGTGGCTGAGGGCGGGTCTATGAGTGAGGGTGACTGGTCCTAGCCTATGAAGACTACAGGATTTTTGTGCTTCTCTGCCTTGGAGTGAGCTTCTCTGCCTTGGAGTGAGCTTCAGAACGTTCAAGGTGGAATTTATTAATATAGATTAGTCTAAACCAGAACTGGTGCAGCTAAATGTATGCACACTTACTTATGCCAGGTCTATGGCTGGCATAAATGTGTGGACCTAAATTCAATATTTATGCCCATAATTGCCAGTATTTTATAAGCAGCCCATGTAAGTGTTGGCCCCCCTGCGAATTCCCCCCCCCCCCCCCCCCACACACATTTATAGGTAAAGTCATTTTAGCATATAGTTACAGAATAGCGGTTATGCACTACTGCCACTTGTAATGCAATATAATCCCCCCCCCCCCCCCCCCGGTAATTAAAACTATGTAACCAGCCAGTTATCTCCCGCTGAATATCCCAGTTAGCGGCAAGCCACTAACTGGCTATATCGCGCGACAGCAGATTAGGTGCAGATATTCAGCGTCAAACTGGCTATATTGAGTGGTCAAAATAGGCTGCTTAAATAGCAGGCCTATCTTTCACTGCTAAAAAGTTAACCAGTTAGTGCTGAATATCATCATAGCCGGTTAACTTTTTAGCGGCCAAAATAAACCTGGATATTCAATGCTGGTTGCCGGAT
Organism: Microcaecilia unicolor; assembly: GCF_901765095.1. Lineage (NCBI taxonomy): Eukaryota > Metazoa > Chordata > Amphibia > Gymnophiona > Siphonopidae > Microcaecilia > Microcaecilia unicolor. The sequence goes on along the minus strand of NW_021962928.1, from coordinate 17,637 downwards.
ACGACCCGGCTTTGAATATCTGGGTTTAATGCTGGAGGCGGACAGCAAACGTGCTGCCCGCCACCAACTGAGTATCAGGCCCTGTGTGTCGGTCACGGTGACAGCCACCAGTTGTGAGCCCTTGTGCTGTTCCAAGACCAGAGGTATCAGGCCAGAAGGCTGTGGATTCTGTTCCAGGATTAGCAGTTGGAAATCCCAGTGCTTCACCTGCGATGCCCGCCGTCCCCCAGCGGTTGAGTCCCTGGGTTCTGGCGGCCAACTAGCTTGGCAGAAACAGGAATCAGGAACAGAGCTAGCTTGACAGGACCAGGAATCAGGAACGGAGCTTTGGCAGAGAAATGAGGTATAGCAGTGACCTCGGCCAGAGGGCAGCGGCTGATACAGGCTGTGGGATAGTAAGCCGCAACCGCAAACAGAGACAGGTTCAAGCTTATAAGATCCAATAGGTGGCTGGCAGAAAGAAGGGTCAGGTTCAGGCTAACAAGTATAAGCAGGCAGCTGGCAGAAAGCAGAGTCAGGTCCAGGTTAACGAGTATTAGCAGGCGGCAAGCAGTAAGCAAGGTCAGGTCCTGGCTACAGGTTCAGGCAGGAGGCTAACAAGTAACAGGAAAGCGACTGTCAGAAGCAGGGTCAGGTTCAGACTTATAGGTTCAGGCAGGCAGCTGGCAGAAAGCAGAGACAGGACCAGGCTAACAAGTACCTGCAGGCAGCTGGCAGAAAGCAAGATCAGGTCCAGGATACAGGTTAAGGCAGGCGGCAAGCAGTAAGCAAGGTCAGGTCCAGGCTACATGTTCAGGAAGGAGGCTATCAATAAGCAGGATCAGAAGAAATGCACCAGCACCTGAGGCCCCGAGCCACAACACGGCTCTTCCCTAAAAGGTGAGGGCGTCTGACATCACTGGGGCTGTGCCCTCACCCGGGAAGAGCCACTGCAGAGGAGGAGGAGCCAAGTGTCGCTAGTGCCACAGCAGCCATCTGCGCTGCTGCGCGGGACCTCAGAATTGTGACAGCTGCAGAGGAGGAGGAGCAAAGTGCTGTGGCAGCCGCGGACCCTGAGCGTCACTAGCGCCACTGCGCAGGACCCTGGGATCATGGCAGTTGCAGAGGAGGAGGAGTCAAGCGATGCCTTGCCCACCATGTCGCCGCGCAGGACCTGGACCCCGGAATCATGACACAGTGTGTTTATATTCCGTATCTTACCAGAAGGTTTAGTGAGGACAACACTAAGTTTAACATCTAGAGAAAAATTCAACCCCGAAAAACAATATTACAGCAACAAAATAATGGCCAGAAAAGAGCGATCAAACATTTTAAAATCTCTGAAACAGATAGATGAGCCTTCAATAATTTTTGAAATCCAAAATATGAAGGTTCTAATCTAATCTACAAAGGAACAGTATTTCAAGATTTTGTAGCCCGGTACAAAAAAAAAAAAAGCAGTGAAATATCTTTTCCCTGACCTAAATCACCCCTGTTGCCACCCACTTTTAACCTAAATTTAAGTGTTAAGTGAAATTTGGTGTAATATTGCATACATTCATTCCTAGTAAATTTTCAAAGTGGCCAATTTATAAGCATAACTCTCAAAGTTAGGAGCCTAAGGGGTAGATGCACTAAGGTCCTCGGAAGAGCCCTTCCCTTACCGATTCCATAGTGAATCGGTAGGGAACGGCCATGCATCAAGGAAATGGAATGCAAATGAGCTGCTCGTTGTAGCTCACTTGCATTCTCTATTCCCTCAGAAGCTAGTCAGCCGGTTGAGCATACGCAGAGCAGCCAAGCGTTATGCTGGCTGCTCTGCGCATGCCAAATACGTCCAAAAAGGATGTCCCTGATGATGTCCGCCTTTTCCGCTTTGCCTGTGGACGTCCCTGCGCCTCCCGGGAAAGGAAGACGCCGTGCCGCTCACCCCCTCCATGGCCGGCTGCAGGAAGGCTCCAATGCAGCTCAGGTTCCTCCCTTCTGTAATCCTAGCAGGAGAGCGCAGTTGAGGAAGTCCATCGTCCATGTCTTCGACACCCATCCATTTTCCGCCCCTAGGTCTCTCACAGCCAATCACAGAGTGTTTAGCTCAGCTAAACGCGCTGTGATTGGCTGAGAGACCTCCAGGTCTCCCTCAGCTGAGCTAAATGGGATCACACAGTGAAGGATGTCCAAAAAGGACATCTTTTTTGGAGTGGGGTCCTACGAATGAAGGATGTCCAAAAAGGACGTCTTTTTGGAATGGGTTTTTTTATTATTATAATAATAAGTGAAGGACGTCCAAAAAGAACGTCTTTTTGGAGTGGGGTTTTTAAAAAAAAAAATACAGGTGAAGGGCATCCAAAAAGGACGTCTTTTTAGAGGGTTGTTTTTTTTTTTTTTTTTTTTAAGAGTGAAGGACGTCCAAAAAGGACGTCCCCAACAACATTTTTTTCTTCCGATTCTTTCCTTTGCCCCAACGAGAGGTGTAGACCTCCCGTTAGGTTTTCCACGGTAAGGGGATCGGAAAACGGTAGTGCATCTCATTATAACAGCCTTGCAACGGTAGTGCAGCTCATTATAATAGCCTTTGGATCATTTGCATTCCATTTTCGTTAGCTGCTACCGTGACAGGAAAATGCCCTTTTGTGCATGTCCCTGTTTACTACTTGCATGTTAAACTGGCTAGAACCAGTTTAAAACCCATGTTGCTGGCTCATTAACTTTAGTGCATCTAGCCCTATATCCTTTGAATTTCAGGACCTACATGTATAGCATAGAACTGCCTCAGCATCACATGAACTGTACCCCTCCCCCCCCCCCCCCCCCCCCCGGGACACCTATGAACAGCTCAAGTAAAAATAAATGCACAGGCTCCTGTCAACACATATGTGACAGAACAGTGTGTTTTAAGCCTGTAAAGAGCCTAAATTAATTCCAAAGTATAGTTCTCTAGTTTGGCCACCAGATGGTGCATGTTTATGCTTAAAGCTGTTACAGAGAACTAACCTCTCTTTCTTTTATGGGGTCTTTTACTAAAGCTTAGCTCAAGTTATGTGCAGCAGGCCCATTTTATTCCTATGTGCCCTACTGCAGATAACTCGAGCTAAGGTTTAGTAAAAGACCCCACTTAGTTAGCATACAGATAAAGGAAATATCTATAGCAATGTAATCATGTTTTTTTACTTGACTGTTCTGGGCTCTCGTTGGCCTAGGGGTTCTTTTTTTTTGGAGGGGGGGACTTTACTGGCTTTTTGCCGCCAATTTCAGCCTGGAGGAAGGGAGAGAGAAAGCTCTATGTTGAAGCCCTGTAAAACAGTAATATTTGATAACTGGTGAGCAGCTATATGTGCTGATCTCCCCAAGTACTTTCTAGGAAGTAAACAAATATTTAGTTAGTGTTACAATTGATCCATATTTCAATTACCTGTTATTGTTTGCTGATTGCACATTTTTTGTTCATTGTTCAATATATTTTTAAGACAATAAACAATTGTTTATTGCCTCTGCCTGTCTGGACTGATAAAGAATCCTGGTGGTTTGTGTGTTGAGTCTGTAAGTGCTTTCTGGGAACTGTGGGACAACTGGGAGTGTGGTTCCAGTAACCTAGAAATCACTGGGGAGACTTGCCCAGAAGCGGTTGTGACTAGAGAGCTGCATGGGAACGGGGATAGTGGGATTCCCGCGGATATCTCACAGGGATCCCCTCCAGGACTGTGGAGATCCCGTGGGGATGGACTAAGGCCCACGGGGATCCCACGGGAATGAACCTTTTGCTGTACGGCGATGATGGCTCAGCAAGGAAGGGGAAACAAAGACTACCCTGTCTTCAACTCCCTCCCTCTCATCCACCTCTCTTCCAGCCCTGGATATCCTCCCCACACATACCTTGCATCACCCTGGTGTTAGTGGCTTGCTTTGGGGTAGGAAAGGTCCCCACGTTTTCCTGCCCGCTGCCACTGATCCTCTCGCCGCCGCCGTTTGTTTAAAATCACCGCTGAGAGTTAAAGCGGCAGCTGTCTTAAGCAGCAGCGGCGAAAGGATCAGTGGCAGCGAGCAGGAAAGCGTGGGGACCTTTTCTGCCCAGAAGCAAACCTGTAGACCACCAGGGTGATGCGAGAATTGTGTGGGGAGGCCAACCAGGGCTGGAGGAGAGGTGGATGGGAGGGAGTTGAAGACAGGATAGTCTCTGTTTCCCTTTCCGTTCCGCGGGAACCCTGCAGGACCCGGGTTCATTCCCGTGGGATCCCCGTGGGCCTTAGTCCATCCCCACGGGATCTCCACAGTCCTGGAGGGGATCCCTGTGAGATATCCGCGGGAATCCCACTATCCCCGTTCCCATGCAGCTCTCTAGTCACAACCGCTTCTGGGCAAGTCTCCCCAGTGATTTCTAGGTTACTGGAACCACACTCCCAGTTGTCCCACAGTTCCCAGAAAGCACTTACAGACTCAACACACAAACCACCAGGATTCTTTATCAGTCCAGACAGGCAGAGGCAATAAACAATTGTTTATTGTCTTAAAAATATATTGAACAATGAACAAAAAATGTGCAATCAGCAAACAATAACAGGTAATTGAAATATGGATCAATTGTAACACTAACTAAATATTTGTTTACTTCCTAGAAAGTACTTGGGGAGATCAGCACATATAGCTGCTCACCAGTTATCAAATATTACTGTTTTACAGGGCTTCAACATAGAGCTTTCTCTCTCCCTTCCTCCAGGCTGAAATTGGCGGCAAAAAGCCAGTAAAGTCCCCCCCTCCAAAAAAAAAAGAACCCCTAGGCCAACGAGAGCCCAGAACAGTCAAGTAAAAAAACATGATTACATTGCTATAGATATTTCCTTTATCTGTATGCTAACTAAGTGGGGTCTTTTACTAAACCTTAGCTCGAGTTATCTGCAGTAGGGCACATAGGAATAAAATGGGCCTGCTGCACATAACTTGAGCTAAGCTTTAGTAAAAGACCCCATAAAAGAAAGAGAGGTTAGTTCTCTGTAACAGCTTTAAGCATAAACATGCACCATCTGGTGGCCAAACTAGAGAACTATACTTTGGAATTAATTTAGGCTCTTTACAGGCTTAAAACACACTGTTCTGTCACATATGTGTTGACAGGAGCCTGTGCATTTATTTTTACTTGAGCTGTTCATAGGTGTCCCGGGGGGGGGGGGGGAGGGGTACAGTTCATGTGATGCTGAGGCAGTTCTATGCTATACATGTAGGTCCTGAAATTCAAAGGATATAGGGCTAGATGCACTAAAGTTAATGAGCCAGCAACATGGGTTTTAAACTGGTTCTAGCCAGTTTAACATGCAAGTAGTAAACAGGGACATGCACAAAAGGGCATTTTCCTGTCACGGTAGCAGCTAACGAAAATGGAATGCAAATGATCCAAAGGCTATTATAATGAGCTGCACTACCGTTGCAAGGCTGTTATAATGAGATGCACTACCGTTTTCCGATCCCCTTACCGTGGAAAACCTAACGGGAGGTCTACACCTCTCGTTGGGGCAAAGGAAAGAATCGGAAGAAAAAAATGTTGGGGACGTCCTTTTTGGACGTCCTTCACTCTTAAAAAAAAAAAAAAAAAAAAAAAACCCTCTAAAAAGACGTCCTTTTTGGATGCCCTTCACCTGTATTTTTTTTTTTTAAAACCCCACTCCAAAAAGACGTTCTTTTGGACGTCCTTCACTATTATTATAATAATAAAAAAACCCATTCCAAAAAGACGTCCTTTTTGGACATCCTTCATTCGTAGGACCCCACTCCAAAAAAGATGTCCTTTTGGACATCCTTCACTGTGTGATCCCATTTAGCTCAGCTGAGGGAGACCTGGAGGTCTCTCAGCCAATCACAGCGCGTTTAGCTGAGCTAAACACTCTGTGATTGGCTGTGAGAGACCTAGGGGCGGAAAATGGATGGGTGTCGAAGACATGGACGATGGACTTCCTCAACTGCGCTCTCCTGCTAGGATTACAGAAGGGAGGAACCTGAGCTGCATTGGAGCCTTCCTGCAGCCGGCCATGGAGGGGGTGAGCGGCACGGCGTCTTCCTTTCCCGGGAGGCGCAGGGACGTCCACAGGCAAAGCGGAAAAGGCGGACATCATCAGGGACATCCTTTTTGGACGTATTTGGCATGCGCAGAGCAGCCAGCATAACGCTTGGCTGCTCTGCGTATGCTCAACCGGCTGACTAGCTTCTGAGGGAATAGAGAATGCAAGTGAGCTACAACGAGCAGCTCATTTGCATTCCATTTCCTTGATGCATGGCCGTTCCCTACCGATTCACTATGGAATCGGTAAGGGAAGGGCTCTTCCGAGGACCTTAGTGCATCTACCCCTTAGGCTCCTAACTTTGAGAGTTATGCTTATAAATTGGCCACTTTGAAAATTTACTAGGAATGAATGTATGCAATATTACACCAAATTTCACTTAACACTTAAATTTAGGTTAAAAGTGGGTGGCAACAGGGGTGATTTAGGTCAGGGAAAAGATATTTCACTGCTTTTTTTTTTTTTTGTACCGGGCTACAAAATCTTGAAATACTGTTCCTTTGTAGATTAGATTAGAACCTTCATATTTTGGATTTCAAAAATTATTGAAGGCTCATCTATCTGTTTCAGAGATTTTAAAATGTTTGATCGCTCTTTTCTGCCCATTATTTTGTTGCTGTAATATTGTTTTTCGGGGTTGAATTTTTCTCTAGATGTTAAACTTAGTGTTGTCCTCACTAAACCTTCTGGTAAGATACGGAATATAAACACACTGTGTCATGATTCCGGGGTCCAGGTCCTGCGCAGCGACATGGTGGGCAAGGCATCGCTTGACTCCTCCTCCTCTGCAACTGCCATGATCCCAGGGTCCTGCGCAGTGGCGCTAGTGACGCTCAGGGTCCGCGGCTGCCACAGCACTTTGCTCCTCCTCCTCTGCAGCTGTCACAATTCTGAGGTCCCGCGCAGCAGCGCAGATGGCTGCTGTGGCACTAGCGACACTTGGCTCCTCCTCCTCTGCAGTGGCTCTTCCCGGGTGAGGGCACAGCCCCAGTGATGTCAGACGCCCTCACCTTTTAGGGAAGAGCCGTGTTGTGGCTCGGGGCCTCAGGTGCTGGTGCATTTCTTCTGATCCTGCTTATTGATAGCCTCCTTCCTGAACCTGTAGCCTGGACCTGACCTTGCTTACTGCTTGCCGCCTGCCTTAACCTGTATCCTGGACCTGATCTTGCTTTCTGCCAGCTGCCTGCAGGTACTTGTTAGCCTGGTCCTGTCTCTGCTTTCTGCCAGCTGCCTGCCTGAACCTATAAGTCTGAACCTGACCCTGCTTCTGACAGTCGCTTTCCTGTTACTTGTTAGCCTCCTGCCTGAACCTGTAGCCAGGACCTGACCTTGCTTACTGCTTGCCGCCTGCTAATACTCGTTAACCTGGACCTGACTCTGCTTTGTGCCAGCTGCCTGCTTATACTTGTTAGCCTGAACCTGACCCTTCTTTCTGCCAGCCACCTATTGGATCTTATAAGCTTGAACCTGTCTCTGTTTGCGGTTGCGGCTTACTATCCCACAGCCTGTATCAGCCGCTGCCCTCTGGCCGAGGTCACTGCTATACCTCATTTCTCTGCCAAAGCTCCGTTCCTGATTCCTGGTCCTGTCAAGCTAGCTCTGTTCCTGATTCCTGTTTCTGCCAAGCTAGTTGGCCGCCAGAACCCAGGGACTCAAACCGCTGGGGGACGGCGGGCATCGCAGGTGAAGCACTGGGATTTCCAACTGCTATCCTGGAACAGAATCCACAGCCTTCTGACCTGATACCTCTGGTCTTGGAACAGCACAAGGGCTCACAACTGGTGGCTGTCACCGTGACCGACACACAGGGCCTGATACTCAGTTGGTGGCGGGCAGCACGTTTGCTGTCCGCCTCCAGCATTAACCCAGATATTCAAAGCCGGGTCGTATCCGGCAACCAGCATTGAATATCCAGGTTTATTTTGGCCGCTAAAAAGTTAACCGGCTATGATGATATTCAGCACTAACTGGTTAACTTTTTAGCAGTGAAAGATAGGCCTGCTATTTAAGCAGCCTATTTGACCACTCAATATAGCCAGTTTGACGCTGAATATCTGCACCTAATCTGCTGTCGCGCGATAGAGCCAGTTAGTGGCTTGCCGCTAACTGGGATATTCAGCGGGAGATAACTGGCTGGTTACATAGTTTTTAATTACCGGGGGGGGGGGGGGGGGGGGTTATATTGCATTACAAGTGGCAGTAGTGCATAACCGCTATTCTGTAACTATATGCTAAAATGACTTCACCTATAAATGTGTGTGGGGGGGGGGGGGGGGGGAATTCGCAGGGGGGCCACACTTACATGGGCTGCTTATAAATACTGGCAATTATTGGGCATAAATATTGAATTTAGGTCCACACATTTATGCCAGCCTAGACCTGGCTAAGTAAGTGTGCATACATTTAGCTGCACCAGGTTCTGGTTTAGACTAATCTATATTAATAAATTCACCACCTTGAAACGTTCTGAAGCTCACTCCAAGGCAGAGAAGCTCACTCCAAGGCAGAGAAGCACAAAAATCCTTTAGTCTTCATAGGCTAGGACCAGTCACCCCTCACTCATAGACCCGCCTCAGCCACGCCCCATCTCTCTATCTAAAAACGCACCTCCAACGTTCTAATGAAGCCTCTGTTAGCAACATTCTAAGTGAAGGGGGTGAGATCGCATTGTGTCTGCCCCGCCCACGCGTCAAACGTGATGACGTCGAGGTCGGATCAATGACACTCAACCAATCGCATCGCTCGGCAGCGAAGCGTCAGGGAAGGAGGAGGCGCTCTCGACGTCTAGCGTTCCTTTTGCTGTGTTCCGCCTTCTTCTGACGTCAAGGATGACGTCAAAGAAGGCGGAACACAGCGAAGGGAAGGCTAGACGTCGAGGAGCGCCGCCTCCTTCCCTGACGCTTCGCTGCCGGAAACCGCCACGGAGGGTAAATTTAAAAACAAGAAAAAAAAAAAAAAAAACCACCCATGTTGGGGGGAGAGAAGAGGGGTGGCCACTAAAGTACAACAATGGAGCGGGAGGGCAGGGGAGAAACGACAGCTGGATGCGAAGGGGGGGGGGAGAGAAGAGGGCGGGCCAGGCTGGGACATGGGAGAGAGAGGAGCATGGATGCGAGGGGGGGTCATGGAAGGGAGACAGGGGACTGCTGGAAAAGGATGAATGGAGGCGGCAGGGGACAGAGGAGCATGGATGGCCATGGATTGGGGATGGCCATGGATTGGGAGGGCAGGGCTCAGGGAGAGAGGGCAATTGCTGGAAAGGGATGAATGAGGGGGCAGGGGACAGAGGAGCATGGATGGGCATGGATTGGGAGGGCAGGACTCAGGGAGAGAGGGGAATTGCTGATAGGGATGAATGGAGGGGACAGATGGCCATGGATGGATATGGATTGCAGGGCAGGCCTCAGGGAGAGAGGGGAATTGCTGGATAGGGATGAATGGAGGGGCCAGGTGACAAAGGAGCATGGATGGCCATGGATTGGAAGGGCAGGACTCAGGGACAGGGGAATTGCTGGATAGAGATGAAGGGAGTGGGACAGATGGCCATAGGATGCATATGGATTGCAGGGCAGGCCTCAGGGAGAGAGCGGAATTGCTGGATAGGATGAATGGAGGGGCCAGGTGACAGAGGAGCATGGATTGGACTCACACTTTCACTCTGACTCTCAAACAGTCACTCTCACATACACTCTCCCAAACATACACACTCCGAGGAAAACCTTGCTAGCGCCCGTTTCATTTGTGTCAGAAGCGGGCCTTTTTTACTAGTCTGTACATAAAACGCTACCTCAACATTCTGAAGACAACCTGCTGAAGCCATCTGCAAAATCCCTAAACAGTTCGTAAGTTCATGGTGGTGAAGCCATCCAACTCACCATGTCTCTCTGCCCCGCCCTCGAGGGCGGAACACAGAGAGTAAAGGGATCCATAAAGGCACCCCTACCAACTGGCAACCCCCTCCAACAAACAACGACCCAGGCAGGGGGAGTGTTTCCGTACTCCTCCCCCTGCCTAGGAATCACTACACTTGGCAAACTCCCCAACCACACGACCACAAAAGCCACCCGCAACCCCCCCCCACCACACAAACAAACACATACACACACACACACAAACGCAAACACACACAACACAAAACAAACAACAAACAACACACACAAACAAACACACACACACAAACGCAAACACACACACACAAAGCAAACACACACACAAACACACAACGCAAACAAACACACACACAAACGCACACACACGCAAACACACACACAAACGCACACACACAAAAACAAACGCAAACACACAAAACCACACACACAAAACACACACACAAACACACACAAACAAACGCAAACACACCAACACACACAAAACACAAACAAACAAACACAAACAAACACAAACACACAAACAAACAACACACAAACAAACACACACAACAACAAAAAAACATACACACACACACAAAAACAAACACAACACACACAAAACACACACACAAACAACACACAACACAACACAAAACAAACACACAACACACACACACAACACACACAAAACACACACAAAACACAAACCAAACACACAAAAACACAAAACACACACACACACACAAAACACACACAACAAACACAAACAGCCTCGACGGTGCACCTCTAAGTGCCCCCCCCGCATCCCACAACAACCCATGCAACGGGGCATCAGAAAGCCCCTCCCCCTTCCCTCCTCCCGCATCACCCAACCCCTCCCCCGCCGCTTCACCAAGCCCCTCCCCCCCACATCGACGCCTCGCCACCCGCGACCGCTAATACAAACTCTGTCCGGCGGCTGCTGCTGCTTCTATTCAGCAGCAGCAGCCCGTACATAAAGAAAACAAACAAAAAAACAACCTCCTAAAACGCACCTCCGTGGAGAACCATCTCACATTGGCTGTCGTCTCTGCAGCCGCTCCTCCTCTCCCCTCAACGTCAGTGCCCCTGCCGGAAGACCCCGGAGAAACGCCGAGACGTCAGAGGGGAGAGGAGGAGCGCATGCTGAGACTTCAAATGTGAGATGCTTCTCAACGGAGGTGCGTTTTAGGAGGATTTTTTTTTTTGTTTTCTTTATGTACGGGCTGCTGCTGCTGAATAGCAGAAGCAGCCGCCGGACACAGTTTGTATTAGCGGTTGCGGGTGGCGAGGGGGTTGATGGGGGGGAGGGGCTTGGTGATGTGCCACGGGGGGGGTCGGGTGATGCGCGAAGGGGGGGACAAGGGGCTTTCTTTGGGTGCTGCGCCGGCTGGGGGGGGCTCGCTGGACATGGGTGGCTGGAAGGAAGCAGGGGAGGGGAGGGGAGGGTCGCTGCACATGGGTGGCTGCGGGGGGGGCAGGAACAGGGAGATAGGGATGGGGCTCCACATACCACATGGGTGCCTGCAAGGGGGACAGGGGATACAGGACGGACACTGCAGGGCAGGCAGGGGGACAGAAGGTTGGTGGTCATCAGGGGGGACAGGTGGGTCGATGGACATGGCTGGCCACAGGGAGGAACAGGGAAAAAGGAGAGGAGTGTCCTCAGACATGGGTGGCTGCACAGGAGAGGAGGGTCACTGGACATGGGTAGCTGCAGGGGGGGCAGGGGGACAGAAGGGTCGCTGGACATGGCTGGCTGCAGGGGGGACGGGAGAGAGGAGGGACGCTGCACATGCGTGCCTGCAGGGGGACAGGAGGGATGCTGAGGGGGGGGGCTGAGACCACATGGGTGGCTGCAGGGGGAGCAGGGGAGACAGGAAGGACGCAGCAGGGGGAGAGGAGGGTTGATGGGCATGGGTGGCTGCAGGGGGATGCGGACATGGGTGGCTGCAGGGGAACACGGGGAGAGGAGGGTGCTGCACATGCCTGGCTGCAAGGGGCAGGGGAGAGGGAGGGGGTGAGGGGGTTCTCACACCACACACGCAGTCACTCATTCTCTGTCTGCCACATACACTCTCACTCACACACTCACTGTCTTTGTCCCTCTCTCTCACAGTGTCACACGAAACACAAACACTGTCTCACACTCTCTCTCTCTCGCACAAACACATACACTCTGTCTCTCTCTCTCACATTCTCTCTCTGACACACACGCTCCATCACACACACTCTCTTCTGAAACATACACTCCAAGGAAAACCTTGCTAGCGCCCGTTTCATTTCTAACAGAAACGGGCCTTTTTTACTAGTATTCTATAAAAACAATGCTCCGAGGACAAGCAGGCTGCTTGTTCTCACATGTGGGTCGACTTCTGCGTCAGCCTGGGAATCGGATGGCATTTTGCAAACAAAATATAAAAAAAGTTTTGCCACACTGTTCTGGTTTGCGTGCACCGCGCATGCACGGACTGATTTCCCACCCATCGCACGAGCGTGCCTCTCAGTTTTCTTTTCTCCGCGTTGAGATGCAATAGAGTTTTTTTTCTGCGCTCCTCTCAGGCCCGGGAAGAGTCTTCATCTGTTTCGTGGCTTTTTTGCCTTACTTTTCTTATTTTCTTTTAACAATTTACCGTTAAAAAATAAATAAATAAATAAAAAGGTACCGGTAGTTTCCTTAATTTTTTTTTGTCCCCTTTTAGAAGTTTCCTTAATTTGTTTTGTCCCCTTTTAAAGTTTTCTTTGTTTTTGATGCGGCTGACCTGTTCCCTTCTTTTGTGCTCTTTTTCTTTTAACAGGCACAATCGCGTCTTTTGATTTCGCCGAAGCCATTTTTCTTCCATGTCATCGAAGACGCCCAGCGGCTTCAAACGTTGTACTCGATGCAAACCGGACCATCTCAGGTACCGATACCCACACTGGTGTATCCAGTGCCTTGGGCCGACCATAGCCCAGCCGCGTGTAGTCTGTGTCTTCGTATGAAGAAACGGACCCAAGCGTCTTGAGAAGCTAACAAGCGAGTGAAGCTTTTTGGGGCTCAGTCCGGTCCTTCAACATCGGTACCAAGGTCGGCGGCGTCGACATCGACTTCGAGGGAAGCATCGACATCGGGAGCAGAGGGAATGGCTGCTGAAAGACCTATTCGCGCTGGGAGCAGTGAGGCATCGAGTGGGTCTCCACCTGCCTTGAGGCCTCCTGTTATGCAGGCCCCCGGGACTGACCTTTGTCGGACCCGGCCCCGAGGAGGCATGAGGATTCCATGTCCTCATCGGTATCGAGGAGTCTCGATGAGGGGCGTTGAGTGAAGCCAAAGAAGCACCGTCATCTTCTCCTTCGACATACGGTGCCGGGAGCTCAGGGGCGTCGAGGGAATCTGCACCCGACAAGGGTTGGCGCCGAGAGGATCGCTCCCCCTCTATTCAGGAGGTGCCGATGTGTCGGTCTTCTGGCAGCCCGGTACCTGTTCCCGAGCCTTTACAGATTCTGCCACCGACTCCTGTACCGACCCCGCAGCCTTGTCTGATGGCGGTTCTCAGCAAGCGCTTCAGGGCCCTGTTTCCAGACTGGCTGCTTCGGTGTGGGGGGTGCTTGCGCCTTCTGTACCGTCTGCTGCAGGAGCGTCTGGCCCTTCGCCTGTGGTGAGGTCCCCGACCCCAGTGCCGCCTGCGGCTGCCACCCAGGTCAACTCCCCTTCAACGTCGGTGGAGGAAGCTTCACCGGAGTGCAGGCAGGGGTCGACTTCTCAGCACCACCATCGAGGACGTCGTTCCTCGACGCCGAGGCAGGCTCAGTTTCGGACCGCTTTGAGGGATGTCTTGTCCAATTCTGTTTGACCATGGGCGACCATTCCAAGTTCCTCAGCCACGAAAAGTGCTGACGATGGTTTATCTTCCTGGGGTGGGGAGCTCATGTAGATGGGCTCCACACTCAGGGAGCCTGGTCCTTTCAGGAAAGAGTCTGCAGATCAACCTCCTGGAATTAAGAGTGATTTGGAACGCTCTGAAGGCTTTCACAGATCGGCTGTCCAACCAAGTGATCTTAATTCAGACGGACAATCAGGTTGCCATTTTACACCAACAAGCAGGGGGGTACCGGATCTCGCCCTCTGTGTCAGGAAGCCATCCAAATGTGGCTTTCGGCTTGTCGTCATGGCATGTTTCTCCAAGCCACTGATCTGGCAGTCGTAAACAACAGTCTGGCTGACAGGTTGAACAGGATTATGCAACCTCACGAGTGGTCACTGAACATGGGCGTAGTCTGCAAGATCTTCCGAGCGTGGGGCACCCCCTCAGTGGATCTTTTTGCCACTCAAATCAATCACAAGGTCCCTCAGTGCTGTTCCAGGCTTCAGGTCCACGACAGACTAGCGTCAGATGCCTTTCTCCTACACTGGGGAACAGGCCTTCTTTATGCATATCCTCCCATACCTCTAGTAGGGAAGACTTTGCTGAAACTCAAGCAAGACTGCGGGACCATGATCCTGATTGCACCCTTCTGGCCGCGTCAGATCTGGTTCCCTTTTCTTCTGGAGTTGTCCTCCGAAGAACCGTGGAGATTGGACTGTTTTCCAACCCTCATCACTCAGAACGAGGGGTCGCTTCTACGTCCCAATCTCCAGTCTCTGGCTCTCACTGCCTGGATGTTGAGAGCTTAGAATTCGCCTCCTTGGGTCTTTCAGAGGGTGTCTCCCGAGTTTGCTTGCTTCCAGAAAAGATTCCACGAAGAAGTGTTACTTTTTCAAATGGAGGAAGTTTGCCGTCTGGTGTGACAGCAAGGCCCTAGATCCTCTTTCTTGTCCTACACGGACCTCTGGCCTCAAAACCAACTCAGTAGGGGGTCATCTTAGTGCGATCAGTCCTTATCATCGCCGTGTAGAGGGTAAGCCTATCTCTGGACAGCCTTTAGTTGTTCGCTTCATGAGAGGTTTGCTTTTGTCGAAGCCCCCTGTCAAACCTCCACCAGTGTCATGGGATCTCAACGTCGTTCTCTCCCAGCTGATGAAAGCTCCTTTTGAGCCACTGAATTCCTGCCATCTGAAGTACTTGACCTGGAAGGTCGTTTTCTTGGTGGCTGTTACTTCACCTTGTAGGGTCAGTGAGCTTCAGGCCTTTGGTAGTGCATGCACCTTATATCAAATTTCATCACAACAGAGTAGTCCTCCGCGTGCACCCTAAGTTCCTTCCAAAGGTGGTGTCGGAGTTCCAACTGAACCAGTCAATTGTCTTGCCAACATTTTTTCCCTGTCCTTATACCCGGCCTGGCGAAAGCAGTTTGCACACCTTGGACTGCAAGAGAGCATTGGCCATTTACATGGAGCAGACAAAGCCCTTTAGACAGTCCGCCCAGTTGTTTGTTTCTGTTGATCCCAACAGGAGGGGAGTCGGCATCGGAAAACGCACAATTTCAAATTGGCTAGCAGATTGCATTTCCTTCACACGCCCAAGCTGGGCTGACTCTGGAGGGCCATGTCACGGCTCACAATGTTAGAGCCATGGCTGTGTCAGTGGCTCACTTAAAATCAGCCTCCATTGAGGAGATTTGCAAGGCTGCAACGTGGCCATCAGTCCACATATTCACATCTCACTACTGCCTCTAATAGGCTACCCGACGTGACAAACGGTTTGGTCAGTCAGTGCTGGAGAATCTGTTTGGGGTTTAGAATCCAACTCCAACCCCCTAGACCCATTTGTTCTCTTCCAGGCTGCACTCTTAGTGGTTTATGGTTTCATGTCAATCTATGTTATGTCCTCGCCGTTGTGAGGTCCAATTAACCAATGTTCATTGTTTTGAGTGAGCCTGGTTGCTAGGGATACCCAACACGTGAGGACAAGCAGTCTGCTTGTCCTCGGAGAAAGCAAAGATACATACCTGTAGCAGGTATTCTCCAAGGACAGCAGGCTGATTATTCTCACAAACCGCCCACCTCCCCTTTGGAGTTGTTACTAGTTTGTTATGCTTTTTGATTTAACTGAGAGGCATGCTCGTGCAACGGGCGGGAAATCAGTCCGCGCATGCGTGGTGCGTGCTGCCCGCGCGCCAGAAGACTCTGGCAAAACTTTTTTTTATATTTTGCTTGCAAAATGCCGTCCGATTCCCGGGCCGACGTGAACGTCAACTCACATGTGAGAACAATCAGCCTGCTGTCCTCAGAGAATACCTGCTACAGTATGTATCTTCGCTTTGGAGTGGAGGAGTAGCCTAGTGGTTAGTGCAGTGGACTTTGATCCTGGGGAACTGAGTTCGATTCCCACTGCAGCTCCTTGTGACTCTGGGCAAGTCACTTAACCCTCCATTGCCCCTGGTATAAAATAAGTACCTGAAAATATGTAAACCGCTTTGAATGTAGTTGTAAAAACCTCAGAAAGGCGGTATATCAAGTCCCATTTCCCTTTCTCTTTACACGCACAAGTGTTCTTATAGAGCAGATTCACTACCGTTTAAAAAATGGCGCTGGAAAGTTGGTGCCCAGTTAAATAATTGCAGTCAATTTTTATAAAACTATTTCCTTATTTGAAGCCTATTTTACATCAGAAAATGGCTTTTCTCTAAGGACAAACAGGCTTATTTATCTCGCAAGTGGGTGATGCCGACCTGCATCACCTGGTCCTGGACGTAATAAATATAAGCAGAGCTTTGTGGAACATGAAACACACTCCACTGCACGTGTGGGAGTGGCTTCCGCCTACCGTGAGAAGATGGTCTCAGTTCCTTTTCTGCCGCGGTGAGGAGAGGGCATATTTTTATTTTTACTTTCTCCTCACAATGCTCGATCCTAAAGAGCTTTTTTTCATGCCTTTTGGAGAAATTCTTTTGTCCTCCAATTGTGTTCCCAGTTGTGGAACTCCCTTTTTTTTTTTTTTTTTGTCTTTCCTGTATATTTTTAGTTTGTTTTGCCTGGTTTTAAATTTCTTTCTTTTTCGTCATCATTCAGCCGCTTTTAGGCCTTGACTTTGGCCGGGAATTTTCCCTTCACTTTTTGCCTTGCCTGGCTCTTTTTCAGGTACCATCACTTCATTTAATTTAGCCGAGGAAGTTTTTCCTTCCATGTCCATAAGGTTCCCAGTTGATTTAAGCGCTGTACCTGGTGCAGTCGGGTGATCTCTGAGAAGGACACCCATTCCTGGTGTCTCCAGTGTCTTGGGCCCTACCATAGCCCCACTAACTGTATTCTCTGTTTTCGCATGAAGAAGAGGACCCAGGTTTCCAGAGAGGCTCAATGAGAGAGGAGTGGAGGAGTGGCCTAGTGGTTAGGGTGGTGGACTTTGGTCCTGAGGAACTGAGTTCGATTCCCACTTCAGGCACAGGCAGCTCCTTGTGACTCTGGGCAAGTCACTTAACCCTCCATTGCCCCATGTAAGCCGCATTGAGCCTGCCATGCATGGTAAAGCACGGGGTACAAATGTAACAAAAAAAAAAAAAAATTTTTTTTAGAGCCAAGTCTGGTTCCTCGACATCAGCATCGAGGTTGGAGGTGTTGGCATCGATGTTGAGGTTCGCATTAGTAAGCTTCGTTGCTGCTGCTAGACCCTTAGACACTGGGAGCAGTGAAGCATTGAGAGGGTATCCATGCCTCGAGGCCTCCTGCTGTTAAGGGCCCCTGGGACCATCCATCATCAGACCCCGACCCGAGGCGACTTGTGGATTCCATGTTGGCACTGAGGAGCCTTGGTGACACGCTTCAGGCGAAGGTCAAGAAGCATCGTTATCCTCGATGCATGATGCTGGGA
>NW_021962927.1:0-31222 GCF_901765095.1 Microcaecilia unicolor | reverse complement strand
CACCCATTGTGAATGAATACAAAACCTGAAAAAAATTCAAACAATATACATTTAGCAAACAAGTCATACAACAGTAGCACTAATGCTATGATACAAGCAACAAGAACTGTACTTACTACTCCTTTGGGAATTCAGTGCAAACTGAAAATTTCTGCATAAAACATTTTGGGAAATTCTGTGCACAATATTTAAAAATTCTGTATTATTTGTAATTTTTTGTACAGAATTTTCCCAGTCATAAGGCCTGACCACTCCTCCAGTAACAATCACTCCCCAGGCTCTACCCTATCCATTTCTTTCTTGCCCTGACTTAGCTTGAACCCCTTCCCTTCCCCCAACTTCCTAGTTCTTTCTCTTCTCTTAGCCCCCAACGCCTACCTTTCTCAATTCTTTCTCTCCTTAACCCCCACCTTACAGTGTCTTTCTCCCAGATCATGTGGTATAAGAAGAAGCAAGCTGTTGCACATCAGACCAATAGTTAAGCTCTGGAACTCTTTGCCAGAGGATGTGGTAACAGTGGTTAGCGTATCTAGGTTTAAAACATGTTTGAACAATTTCCTGGAGGAAAAGTCCATAGTTTGCTATTGAGACAGACATGGGAAAGCAACCGCTTGCCCCAGGATTGGTAGCATGGAATGTTGCTACTAATTGGGTTTCTGCCAGGATACTGGGCTAGATGGACCACTGGTCTGACCCAGTATGGCTACTCTTATGTTCTTACCCAACTGTTTGACTCATCTTTGCTCATCTTTGAAGAATTCTCTATCTATGAATCTCAAGAACTCTGTCCTCTACTGAAAGAGTCGGTTAGTCATCATTCTTGGTGACTTGGAACACTGAATTCCCCAGATGGTCTCCTAAATCTGGTGGAGAGGTGTTCTGACAGATGGTTAAGCCAGGGTCTGGTTCTTCCCAGCTGAAAACCTCCTTTACATGCAGATGGTTATGACAAGGCTTGAACAAGCTGGTACATCCATTCTCCAAGATTGCACGTTTTGTATACATCTACACTTCGTTGCTCAATCTGTTAAGGCAGATGTCACCAACTATCACCCGTCCCAAGGTGAGTTGGTAGGCATATGGAGCATTGGGTGGACCTGCATGTAGCTCATGAACTCTGATTAATATCGGTACACCTCTTCCCAATAAAAGAGTAAGATTTTAGTATCTAGGTCCAAAGGCTGCAGATACTCTGCAATAGGTTGCAAATGAAAGTGGTGTTCCACAACCTCTGGTATGGGAATTTCCTCCCTGTTGTCAGGTGTCTGATTACTTTCAATAAGAGTCAGTAGATGGGTCATGTTGCTGCCATCCATTGCTTCTATCACTTATCCACTTGCTTTTCTCTCCGTCCTCTTTGTCATCCCTGTATAGGATGTAGGGATAGCAATTTCCCTGGATTCAAATAATTCAAAGAATTCTGTCCTTGCCAGGGACTGATTACTCTGCTCATCTATGATGACATACATCTTTACTGACTTTTCTGGTTGCTCTTTTAGATGTACTTTAGCCATATATATCTTGGTGCATGTCCTTCCCCTGCGGCCTCCTCCGCACACTTGTGTACAGTTTAGAGTAACGTTCAGTGGTGATGCTTGTTCTGCCTCCTTCTTCCTGCTGTGGCTTGACTCAGATGCTGGCATTCCTGGAGAAGTAGGCTTACTCTTGTCAGGGTGTAAGGCGCTGACATGCTGGTCACTATTGCACTCTGTACACTTGATTGAAAATGCTGCAGGAAACAAAACACATCTTGAAATCCCAATGGACTGAAATTCCATTTGTAAAAGGGAAAAGGATAGTGATAGGAGTGTACTACTGTCCACCTGGCCAGGATGAACAGACAGTTGTAGAAATTTTATCAGAAATTAGGGAGGCTTACAAACTGGAGAACACAATAATAATGGGTGATTTCAATTACCCTGATATTGACTGGGTAAATGTTAGGGAGGTAAAATTTGAAGAATTAAAGAATTAAGTGAAAAAATATTTCCTCCTATTTGTTTTAAAAGTATTTCCTTGAGGGTCCCCTAGTCTTTATACTTTTGGAATGAGTAAAAAATTGATTTGTTTCTACTCGTTCTACACCACTCAGGATTTTGTAGACCTTATTCATATCTTCCCTCATCCGTCTCTTTTCCAAGCTGAAGAACCGTTAACTCTTTAGCCTTTCCTCAAATGACAGGAGTTCCATCCCCTTTATCATTTTGGTTGTTGTTCTTTGAACTTTTTCTAATTCTGCTATATCTTTTCTGAGATAAGGAGAGAAGAACTGAATGCAATACTCAAGGTACGGTCGCAGCATGGAGCGATACAGAGACAATATAGTATTTTTGGTCTTATATACCATCCCTTTCCTAATAATTCCTAGCATCCTGTTTGCTTTTTTTTGGCCGCTGCTGCACACTGAGCAGAAGATTTCAGTGTATTATCTACAATGACACCTAGATCTTTTTCTTAAGTGCTGACCCCCAAAGTGGGCCCTAGCATCAGGTAACTATGATTCAGATTATTCTTTCTGATGTTCATCACTTTACAATTGTCCACATTAAATTTCATCTGCCATTTGGATGCCCAGTCTTCCAGTTTCCTAAGGTCTTCCTGCAATATTTCACAGTCCATACGTGTTTTAACAACCTTAAATAGTTTTGTGTCATCTGCACATTTAATCACCTCACTTGTCGTTCCAATTTCCATATCATTATAAATATGTTAAATAACACCGGTTTCAGTACCGATCCCTGTGGCACGCCACTATTCACGCACCTCCATTGAGAGAAATGACCATTTAACCCTACCCTCTGTTTTTCTGTCCAATAACCAATTCCTAATCCACACCAGAACCTTGCCATCTATCCCATAACTCTTTAATTTTCTCAGCTTTTCTACCATTTAGAATGCCCAGATCATAATAACAGAGAGCAAGCTGTCTCTCTCAACTTACTTCTTTGCAGAAAACTCTAAGAAGGAAACCAGAGACAAAACAGCACTTTATAACATTCATGCAAACCATGTTGGATAATGGCCATGAAGAGCCAGCTCCACCATTAAAAGACAAAGAAGAATGTTGGTACTTACCCATCTTTAGTATGTATCATCTACAAAAACAGGCCAAGTCAGGATTGTGTTTGAGTCCAGGGTTCAGTTTCAGTAAATGTCACGGTTGTGCCCAGGTCCCTGGCTCGCAGTCACCTCGGTTCCTGGGGTTTAGACCTGGGGAATGCTGCGAAGTGATGGTTTACCATTTCCCATGTTCCAGAGGATATGCTGGTCCGGTCCAGATCTTCCAGCTCTCCAGATTGTTTTGGGAGTTTTTTGGAACCAAGCAGCACCCATACCTGGTGAATTCACTTGTGACCTGCCTTTATTAACCACCTGGTAAGGTTCCTAGTTGCCTTGCAACAGTGTTCTTCAGAGGCGTTCCTTTGGTGTGAGTTGTTGCAGTGCCTTTGTGCTTTTCGTTTGGTGACTTTTACTCTGCTTGTTTATTGGACTATTCTTCTGCCTGCCGCCTGCCCAGACCCAGATTGTTTATTGGACTATTCTTCTGCCTGCTACCTGCCCAGACCCAGATTGTTATTGGACTATTCTTCTGCCTACAGCCTGCCCTGACCCAGCTTGTTTCTGGATTGTTCGTTTGCCTGCTGTTTTCCTGGAACCCAGCGTGTTTCTAGTGTTACCTGTTATTTGTCAGCCTGCTGCTGTGTCCTGCAGTCCTGCCTCCCTGTCCTGTCCGGTAAGTCCTGCCGGCCACCTGAAGCCAGAAGCTCAACTTCTGGTGAAAAGCGGCCAGGTGCAGGTGAAGCCTTGCTCCGGTCCACTGTGTTCCAGTTCTGGTCTGCCTTGTCTTGTGTTGGGGTGATTCTCCTGCCGCTGCCGCTCCTCGGCAGTGACCCAAGGGCTCACAAACCTAGGTTCCTGCTGTGTATATGTGACAGTAATCTCCCTCAATAATGTGCTGCTTTCTGGGCCTAACATAATCAACAGATTTTTAGGAATCTTTTTTTACTTCAGAAAGGAACCAACCCACTACCGTAACAGCAGATATCCAACAAATGTTCTACTGTTTTGTTGTACACCCAGACTACAAAAACTACTTAAGATTCCTGTGGTACCATGAAAACAGCATCAACCCACAAAATAGCTACACTTACCTTTAAGGCCTTCCATCTTGGCATCCCCGACTACCTATCCTGCCTTACAATCCCATACTCCCCTGTCAGACTTCTGCGCTCACTTAATGACCATCGCCTGGTTCTCCCTGATCCAAAATCTGCTCAATTTGAGTTGACCAGATACTCTACTTTCTTCTTTCTTGCACCTTTTATCACAGACTCACTCTCTCTCTCTCCGTAGAAATATCTCTTTCAAAAAGTTTAAATGCGAATTAAAACCCTGGCTCTTTAGAGAAGCCTATGGCGATGGTACCTGATTGGGGTCCCCAGTAAACAGTTTGGCTCTCCTCTCTATATACTGTCTGCTCCCCCACCCTTTTTTTCTGCCCCACTCTGTCCCTTCCTGTGCTATTGGTTTACTGTCCTATCAAAATATTGTACTTCCTTTCTTTCTTTTTGTTTTTTTTTTTAACTAACTTGTACACCACTCTGCTCTGCCCTGCCCTGCCCTGCCCGTCAGTTAGAGCAGTATAGGAAATTTAATAAAACTATCAACCAGGAGATTTTGGAACACAGAATGAGAGTTCACATCTTTGGTAATAGACCATCACCTGCAGTAATAACCTACGGACTTAGAAGGTCAGCCCAAGAGGGAGTAAGAGTATGGCATGTATGCCAGACACTTCACTGAAAGCGACTTTACATTGATGATGGTTTGAAGTCTTTACCCACTGTAGGAGAAGCCATTAACTTGCTAAAGAGAACACAAGCAATGTTGGCAGAGGCCAGTCTGAGACTTCATGAAATCACTTCCAACAGTCCAGAAGTAATGAGAGCATTTCCTGCAGATGATCATGCCAAAGAGTTAAAGGATCTAGATCTAAGAGTCGACACCCCACTGCTTCTGAGAAGCCTTGGATCACATTTTGAGGCATATTTTCAAAGCACTTTGGGAGGCTAAGTTCCATAGGTTTCTATGGAACTTTGGGAGGCTAAGTGCTTTGAAAATGAGCCCCAAGTTGGGACCTAAAGAGATATTTTTACCTTTCAAGACTCCACCCATGAGAAACCATATACACGCAGAATTGTCTTGTCCATAGTCAATAGTTTGCACGATCCACTGGGGTTTGTGGCTCCAATCACCTTTCAAGGAACATCCCTGCTGAGGGAACTTTCCCAAAGAACTGATGAGTGAGATGTACCACTGCCACAACAAATGCAACAGGAATGGCATAAATAGAAACATTCTCTAAAGACTCTTTAACTGCACATCCCACACACTTACAGCCCTGCAGCACTCAGTACTGCCTGTCACAAAGAGATCGGCATCTTCTCAGACACTTCTGAAAACGCTATAGCTGCAGTGGCCTACTTGAAAGCTACAGATGCAGATGGGGTATGTCATGTAGGATTCATAAAGCCAAGTTATTACCACAACCCAATCATACCATTCCATGCTTAGAACTGTGTGGAGCAGTGCTGGCAGTAGAGATAGTGAGATGATACTAAATGAAATGGACATTCAAATAGTCAATTTTTACACCAACAGTAAAGTCATCCTGGGTGTGAAGGGGTATGTAGGTGAGTTTCAGGTTGTGGCTTTCTGGGGCAGAGGCAGAAGTGCACCAGCGCAGCTTAGTACAGCTTCCAATTCCTTCTGTCCTGATTGGGATGGGTTATTTCATTTTGGTTCACCCCAAGTGACCTGTTGTCCCAATGGGTTTGGCAGGAATGACAGCCATTTCCCCCTCTGTTCCTTCCCCATGCTGCAGGAACAAATGCAGCAGTTCCCTTGGGAGGAGGGACCTTGCAAAAGGGGTGCTGCCACACAAACCCCATCGAGGCTAGTGGGAGACCCCTTGGGAGGTCCAATGTGGCCCCTTGGGGCCCTGTTGTTTGAATGACTCTATCAAGTGGTCCTCCTAGTGAAGAAGGCTCTGGCCTGGAAGAGTAATACTCCCAGGCCATGTGAGTGCCTAGGAGCTCCCTGGGAACCCTAAAGGAAAGGAGCCATGCCCCAATGGGTAAGGCATGCCAGTTCTGATTGGATTCATCCAGAGCCCAATGGGAAGCAAGTGATGAACTGCTTTGGCTGAGGGATTCTGTCATGGTTTGAGGGAAGTAAGCCCTTGGGCCATAGCGAGGTTGGTACTACCTGTACAATGCAAGCACAACACAGGCCTTCAATGACGATGGCTGACACCGTCATTAAACAAAATCCAGACTAGACTATAGGCAGACACGAACCGGAACTGGACCTGGGCAAGGTCAAGAATAGGCAAGTAGTCAAGACAGGCAGTGAGCAAATGAAGTCGATTACAGGCCAGAGGTTGAGGCTGGCAGCAAGCAGATGAAGAAGGAACAGGTCAGAGGTCAGGGCAAGCAGCAAGCAGATGAAGTAAGGAACAGGCCAGAGGTCAACAAGTGGCTCTTACAAGAGCCCTTGGGTAGAGAAAACCAGCAGGATGACCCACTGGAGCAAGGCAGGGCAGAAACAGACAGGCAGAAAAACTAGAACAAGGCAAGGCAGGAACAACAGAGCAGGGCAAAACAGGGACAGACAGCCAGGAATGAAGGAACAAGGCAAACCCAGCACAAGCTGGCTGGAATGTTAGAGCAGAACAAGGCAGGAACGCAGGAACAGGGTACGGCAGGAGCACTGGAAATAACAAGGCAGGAACACTGGACCAGGCTAGGCAGGAACACTGGAGCAGGTAAGGCAGGAACACTAGAACAGGTAAGGCAGGAACACTTGAACAGGCAAGACAGAAATGCTGAAACAGACAGGGCAGGAACACTGGTACAAGGCAACACACTCTGAAGTCTGCAATACACCAGGAAGCCTGTTGCTGAGGCACTGGAGGAGAGTCAGGAACTTTCTTATATATCTAGGCAGGATGTTATGTCATCAGTCGGCACCCTAATGTAGGGCTATAAAAAGAAGCGCAGAGTTACAGAAAGTAGAACAGATCCTTCAGGCATGGAATGCTGCTGGAGACCATGGAAGACTTCAACAAAGAGGTGAGGGCGTGACAGATCCCCTGTCCAATGTGGGATTGGACTTCAATCCTTTCCAGATGGAAAAGAAAGTTTGCTTGACTGTCATCCATTTATTCAGACAGGAGGAACTCCCTACCCTGCTTGACTCTAACTATAGTTGAGGCCTTGAGGTTGTTGGCTGTTTCCATGCTGAGCTGGATGAATGGGATCTCCTCTTGGAGGACCTTGCTGAGCTGCCTAGGGGGGCCTTGCCACTTTATAAGGCTATCACACACATTATATTGGCAAAGTGGGAGTCCCTTGTGGAGGCTTGCCTGAACTGTGAGCAGACATTTCCTTGTGCTGGTCCAGCTATGAATGAGATTAGCATAAGAAAGTGTCTGCCTGCAAGTTTCATCCATACTTGTGGAGCAAACACAGAGGAGGAAATGCCTCAGCAGCAGTGCCACAGGCTTCTATTACTGCATTCAGGCAAAGGGGCAGGAGCAAGAGAGGAGAGAAGAGTCATCAAATATGGAAGAACAATTTGGCTGGGGATGGGAGAAGGGACCTTATGTTGAGGGACTGAGAAGGACTAGAAAGACAGATAATGCAGGGAGGGAGGCAGCAGAGATTTATGCAGGAGAAAGTGGAGATGGAGGGGCAGAGGGATGGATTATGGTTTTAAGGAGGAAAGACAGGGTAGAAAGAGGAGGATGAGACAGGGGCAGGGGTCAGTGGATTCTGGTAAAAGAGGAGAAAGACAGAGGGCTATGAAGAGGATGAGAGACAAAGGGATTAGGTCTTTGAAGGAGGGTGGAAAGGTAAAGGGAACTGGAGACTGGATAAGTGAGTAAGACATAAGAAGAGGGCTGTAAGTAGAGAGGAGATGACCAGCAGTGAAACAGCTGGGTTTGGTGAGGGGGTGAGAAAGGTAGCTAAAGTTGAAGAGGTTATGAATACAGAATGGGGAGGGGCTAGAAAATAGGTTTAATAAACTCAGTAAGATGAGGCTGGCAAAGCCTCTGGAGGTAGAAATTGGAGGACTAGGGAGGTAAGCATTGGAACTAGAAAGCTAGTAACTAGAAGAAATGTGAAAAGAAGGGGTGATAAGGAGAAATAAAATCTAGTTATATGTAGATAAAAAGGGAGCGAAGATAACCACTAGTGGCCTAGTGGTTAGGGTGGTGGACTTTGGTCCTGGGGAACTGAGGAACTGAGTTCAATTCCCACTTCAGACACAGGCAGCTCCTTGTGACTCTGGGCAAGTCACTTAACCCTCCATTGCCCTAGGTACAAATAAGTACCTGTATACAATATGTAAGCTGCATTGAGCCTGCCATGAGTGGGAAAACACAGGGTACAAATGTAACAAAAATAAACCAATGTTGAAGATAGGAAGGGAATAAAAAGACAGTAGAGAAAGAAAATTGAAATAAGACCCTGGAAAAGGACTTACAGTAGGAGAAATCCAACTGAGAGAGATAAGGGCCAACTCAACTGGAAAACTAAAAAGATCAAAGACATAATAAAAATTATTTTCAATGTTTAGAAAATGACATGTCATCTTTGAAAATGTGCATTTCTTTGCATTATGGCTCTGTCCCATTAAACCATTAAACATAATCATAATGTTCATTGAATACTTGATATACCTCCTTTCAATTTTTGGAACTCAAAGTGGTTTTACAAAATTAAAATCCAAGACATAAGTAGAAAGGAACTAAAACACAGGGGGAAAAGAGTATAGTAAAGAGAGGGGTCTGTCCATAATGGTAGCCACTGCATCAGTCTCCTCAAAAACTCTGTGAGAAGAGATGGGTCTTCAACAATGCTCTTAACCTAAGGGAAAGAGAAGCATATTGGAAAGAATAATCTGAATCATAGTTACCTGATGCTATGGTCCACCTTGGGGATCAGCACTCAAGAAAAATATCTGGGTGTTGTTGCAGATAATACGCCAAAATCTTCTGCACAGTGTGCGGCGCAGCTAAAAAACCAAACAGGATGCTAGGAATTATTAGGAAAGGGATGGTGAATAAGACCAAAATACTATAATGCCTTTGCATCGCTCCATGGTGCATCCACACCTTGAGTATTGCGTTCAGTTTTGGTCGCCGTATCTCAAAAAAGATATAGCAGAAAGGTTCAAAGAAAAGCAACCAAAATGATAAAGGGAATGGAACTCCTCTCATATGAGGAAAGGCTAGAAAGGTTAGGGCTCTTCAGCTTGGAAAAGAGACAGGTGAGGGGAGATATGATTGAGGTCTACAAAATCCTGAGTGGTGTAGAACGAGTAGAAGTAAATCAATTTTTTACTCGTTCCAAAAGTACAAAGATTAGGGGACACTAGAGGTAGTTTTATGGAAATACTTTTAAAACAAATAGAAGAAATATTTTTTCATTCAACAAATAGTTAAGCTCTGGAACTCTTTGCCGGAGGATGTGGTAACAGTGGTTTGTGTGTCTGGGTTTAAAAAAAGGTTTGGACAAATTCCTGGAGGAAAAGTTCATAGTCTGCTATTGAGACAGACATAGAGGAAGCAACTGCTTGCCCTGGGATTTGTAGTATGGAGTGTTGCCACAATTTGGGTTTCTACTAGGTACTTGTGACCTGGCTTGGCCACTGTTTTGAAAACAGGATAGTGGGCTAGATGGACCATTGGTCTGACCCACTATGGCTACTCTTATGTTCTGTATGTTCTTATGTTCAGATTGTCAAGTCAACTCAAGATGAGCAGGAAATGGGGAGAACAACGAGGCAATATTTTGTGGCAGAACGCAAAGTGCACACTTTTTAATACAGCTGTAATTTGAATTTTTACTTCATCAGGATTAAAAGGGGTTTTTTTTAGCATGTGCATTATGAGTGGAAGTGTGCACGATTTTTAATATCATTTTGGATAAAGATAAGGTGGGTGGTAAAATTAGTACTGAGCAACCAAAGTATTTTTCTGCTGTAGTCTGAGACTTCTTCACACAGCGTTGTAATGCACATGCTAAAAAAAAACCCTTTTATTCCCGATGAAGTAAAAATGCAAATTACAGCTGTATTAAAAACTGTGCTGACAGAGAAAACAGTGCACACTGTCACAGTAATATGCAGCTGTTTGTTGCATGCTAATATAAAAGTGTTCAGATCTTAATATGGAGTCTATCAATCAACTATGCCAAAAAGCATCAGTGATCTCATATGCTAAAGTGAAAACATAAGTTGCTCAATATTAATTTTACCACTCACCTTATCTTTATTCAAATTGATATTAAAAATCATGTACACTTACAGTCAAACAACTACAGCTTTCTCCAAATAATAATTTTTTTTTCTTTTTGGCAATTGTAAGCTACTTTTGACATAAGCTGCTTCTCAAATGTATTTTATTTGTACATCACATTTGAATGTATATTTAGTTCATCTGACTCTGAAATCCTGTCCTGCCCTGAGGTCAAATTCAACTGCCAACTAAAACCCATTGCTCTGTAAAAAAAAAAAAAATGTATAAAATGGTTAGGAGGCAATTTCACTTACTCCCTCTCCTTTCTTATCCATTGTCTATGACACCCAATCAAAAGGGATTTACAAGTATAGAATCACTAGCTAATCCTTTTTCCAAAGGACATTTAAAGAGATATTAACATTTTTTCCAGGTATCTTCTGCCCAAATGAAGCTATTATCAAAAAAGTAGTATGCACTAGGGAGTGAGAGACTGACATGCACCAATCAGGAGAGTGACCTTGGGGTGTTAGTGTCTGAGGATCTCACAACAACAAAACAATAGAGAAAGGCACAACAAGCAGAGAAAGGAGGTGTTAATGCCCCTATACAAGTCATTGGTGAGGCCCCACTTAGAGTACTGTGGGCCAGATGCACTAAACCTTAAGGACCCTCTAACAACCCTTTAAGGAAGGAAATTCCTAACCATTGCATGCATTAAAGGCCTTTTTCCAAGGAAGCAAGCAGCTAACGAAAACAGAATGCAATCGAGAAACTGCCATTGAAATGTGGACAATTCGGAATGCACTAACCATACCGACTATTGCAATGAATCATCTACCGTCTGAAATTTAAGTGAGCTCCGACCTGTCGTTAAGGCCTGAGCTATCATCTCCCCGCTGGCCCCTGCATCATAAAAATCCCCTGGCATGTTTAAAAAGAAAAAAAAATACAAACACGTGGCTCCCCGCTTCCCTCTGCCTAAAATAAAAAAATGAAACAAACATCAAAAAGGGATCGGGAGGGGGCAAAGGCACTCATCAGGAGCGTCCTGTATGGATGGCCTTGCCCCCCCCCCCCCCTCCGAAGTCGCTGCTGCTCCCCGCTTCTGCTGGTATAAAATAAAAAATTAAAACAAAACTAAAACGTTTAGCAGCCCCGCTCCCCCTCCCTTCCTGTCTCTGTACTGCTTCTCCCATAGATCCGCCTCCCGGCATCCTCCACCCTCTTTGTATGAGGAAGGCTCACAACGATTCAGACCATAAAAAGCACATCCTAGCTTCAGATCTGAGCTGTGTAGGTGTAAATCTCTCTCTCTAGCTCTCTCTCTCACTGAAATCCTAGCTGCACAGAGCCACCTGACAGACTCTGCAGGCGAGGCAAGAAGAAGCTTTTCCTGCAACTCCGACACACTGGGGGGGGGGGGAGGCAGTTACGTAGGTAACTTACGTCAGAGGACGGCGGGCACAGGAAGGAGAGAGACGTCGGTGAAGGCAGAAGCGATCGCTGATCAGCTGTTCCATCCCGTGCAGCGCCTTCACACAGAGGTGAGAGGCGCTGCGCGGGCCGGTAAAGCGTAGGGGGGTCCGGTAGAGGGGGGAGCGGCGGCGACGAACTCAGGGGGGCGGGGCACGGGGGCGGAGGATGCCGGGAGGCTGAGCTATGCGAGAAGCAGTACAGAGAGAGACAGGAAGGGAGAGGGACCGGGGCTGCTAAACTTTTTAGTTTTGTTTTAATTTTTTATTTTATACCAGCAGAAGCGGGGAGCATCAGCGACCTCGGGGGGGGGGGGGGGGCAAGGCCTTCCATACTGGACGCTTCTGATGAGCGCCTTTGCCCCCCCCCCCCAGATCCTTTTTTGATGTATGTTTATTTTTGTATTGATGCAGGGGGAAGCCGGGGAGCCACGTTTGTGTTTTTTGTTGTTGCTGTTTTGGACATTTGTGGCATGCGCAGAGCAGCCAGCATAACGCTTGGCTGCTCTGCGCATGCTTTAGGGGCCGATTACCGACGGGGATTACGAATCTTTGATACATTGTACTTTTCAATATCGCACCGAACATGTGCAACTTGTTTTTTTGGTGCATGCTTTGTTTTTTCAAATTCGTTAAGGACTTTAACGTTTTAGATTTTTTTACGTATGGTTGATGCATCTGGGCCTGTGTCCAGTTTTCGAGGATGTAGCTCTTCAAAAACATAAAAAGACTTCAGGCAGTTCAATGGAAAGCAACAAAAATGGTACAGTTTTGTGCCATAAGAAGTATAAGAACAAACTGGAGGACTTGAATATGTATACGCTAGAGAAAAGGTGAGAAAGAGGTGATAAGATATTTAAGTACTTGAAAGGTATTAATATACAAACAAACCTCTTCCAGAGACGCAGAGGCGCTAGAACTAAAGGACAAGTATAGAGATTACAGGGAGGTGGACTTAGGAGTAACACCAGGAAATACTTTTTCATAGAGAGGGCTAGTACGCACCTGGAATGCCCTTTCAAGAGAGGTGGTAGAGTAAAAAACGGGGAGCGAATTTTTAAAAAATGTGTGGGATAGACACAGCAGGGTGCCTAAATAGAAATTTTCATATTATGCAGGGCAATGGCTCTGGGCAGCGAGTGGCATAGTACAAAATAACCAGGCCATATTTGTTATCACAAGTGGTTTGTTCCAGTGGTTCCTCAAAGTCCATAGCTACTCCCTCAGATGTGGTATTGACTATGGGCATGTGCACAAGAGGGGCAGGTGGAACCGTCGCAGGACTACTCACCTGGAAAGAGCTCAACTTGCTTGAATACACCTGGCTAGAAAAACCAGGCCAAAATCTGTGTCCTGGTCTTCTCTTCCTCCAGGCTACCTCCTAACAGGTAACTATGGGCTAACTGCATGACCTGTCTATGGTAGGGTTGAAGGACTAACATTTGCTTTACCTCTTCCTCCTCCAGGGTTTCCTTGGCCACCCCATATAACAAGTCATTCTTTATTATAAATATAGGAGTGCTACCTTAGAGGGGTCCTGGTTACCCACAGGATTCTCATCTACTGAAACAACCCTAGCTTGGGCTGTTCTAATGGACTCATCCTCTGACTGCGCCCTTTTAAAATTCCCTGGAGCTTCATTACTTCTCCATTCGGGTAGACTGTCTAAAGGGTCTGAGGTGTCCGAACCACCATCTTCCTCTGGCTGTGGATCTCCATCCACTACAGCTCCTAGATTCAGAGAGCAATGCAGTTTCTCTAGCTGCCACTGGTGGCAAGGTTTAGGCAATTTTGGGCTTTCGGTATATATCAGGGTCCTCCATTGGGAAGATCTCAGGGAAAGACTCCTCCTCCTTCCTTGGGCCAGTGATCAGCTAGGCCTAGATGGCACTGAAACTTGGGAAATCCCTGCCCAAAACTACTGGGTGAGGTAGCAAAGCAAGACTGCTACTTCCAGCTAAGCTTGCCCTACAGGTGTTTTAAAGGATACTTGAGCTGTTGGATACTGCCTCTGGTCACCATGTATACATGCAAGGGTCACAGTCTGCTCGTAATTCAATTGCAGATGGTTTATTATCTCTCTCCAAACAAGGGTCTTGACATGGCTGGAGTCCACTAGTGCTTGAAATGGGTGTCCGCCAGTTCAACTTATAATACACAATTTCTGCTTTCCGAATGGAAAGCTTCCACAAAATTACAGTCATGTGTGGCTATCATATTTACATCCATGGTGTCTTCAGCTAGCTCATAGCAGTTTCTAGCTATATGACTTCCTACCCCACAACTGAAACAGGTGGGATAGTAAGGATCCAGTGACCGGGCTAAGGGTGCACTGCTCATTCATGTGGATGAGGGCTTCCATCACTGATCCCTTCCTTGGAGACCCCAGGCTAGAGGGTGGTTTCTGACCCCTCTGGTTGTCTGGACCAGTCTTTTTCTCCCAGGACTTCCAGCCCGCTTCTTGTATTTTTTATAGAGTTCTGGTTCAGGTTGTGCTTGGTAGAAGACTTTGGTCGCTTCTAAAGCATTCTCTGGGGTCAATTTAGGATGCCACCTTACCTACGGTTTCATAGGTGGGGGTAACCCTTCAAGGAACTACTCCAGGAGGATGACTCTTGTGATCTCTGGTTGCAGCCATCTCCAGGCCACCTCCTTCAGTTGGTAAAAGAAACTCCAAGAGTTTTCTTTAAATTACAGAGACCCTTGGGTGCAGACTGCCCTCTTCAAAATGGCGACTTTTACTTATGAATAGGTGGCTGTCCCACCAGAATTGACAGCTTGGAATGTTGTTTGGCTGCTACCAGACAGTAAATTCCCTAGGTAAGCTGTCCATGACGCTTCTGGCCAACCAGCATAGAAGGCAGTTCTTTCAAAATTGGTCAGGAAATAGTCTGGGTCATCCTCGGGTACTGTCTTTGGCAACACTGGAACCGGATGATGCAAACTGGGAGACTGCAAGGCTTGAGTCACCTGGGTCAGGCAGCAATTCTGGTACTACTGCTAGCCTTCCAATAGAGCCTCTCCATGGGTTTTGTTTTGTTGCTGTAGCAGCCTTTCCTAGAAATGTGCACTGCGAGAGGAAAGCAAAAATAAAACTTGCCTGTCCGACACTAACTATACATCACCCCTTTACTAGAGCAGGGCTAACCCTTTTTGCCTGATGTCCCGCAGTAGTATCATTAATAGGCCCAGAGCCCCAGAGTTCATGGATCCAGTTTCCTCGTGCTGGATATGCTCCAAATCCCACCACTGCCACAACACGTGATACTGTAAGTGAGGGTTGAGAGTGGGCCTTCAAAATAACACAGCTGGACAAGTTTGTAAAATAAGGCAAGCACTTTATTCACTTAGTCCTGAAGCCTGCTACTTCAAAGGGTCTGGTAAAGTCTCTTTCATTCTCTGAAAAGTCTTAACTTGGGCCTGTGGCTGACACACCCCAAACACAGTCTGTAAGCTTCTTTCTCTAGGTTTCCAGGACTGGCTCCAGCCAGATCTCAGCTAAATATCCTATATAATAATTCTCACCTCCAACATTCTGAGGCTGCCTGGAACAATAGTTTTCTGCTGGAGGTGGTGTCCTTCATGTAGTAGATAAGAGTGACGTCACACAGCCCACACCAGATTGGCCAATAGAAGGGAGAGGGGCTGAGCCACGATACAGGGAGCAGCGAATCAGCACAACACTGGGAATGCACAGCAGCAGGAACAGAAGCCTCTCTCACACATACTCTCTCTCAAACATACACACTCAGAGGAAAACCTTGCTAGCGCCCGTTTCCTTTCAAACAGAAACGGGCCTTTTTTACTAGTATGTCATAAAAGCATATGTTGAGGCTTCAGTTGTTCCTTCTCTGGGCCTCCTTAACCCCTGCCTTTTATATTTCCTGATTCCTGTCCTTTTGGCTCCACCCCTCCCATCTCACTTCCTCCCTGGGTGGGACTAATGGTTTTAAGGTGTTACAGACTACCTGAGGGACTATTCTTTAGGATGAGGGGCAGTGTTCTAGAAACCCCCTCACAAACCCCAAACTTCAAGCTCACAGTTGTGGCTGCTCCAAACCCATAGCTTATTTCCAGTAATCAGGCCCTTTCTGCCTCTGACTTTTCCTACAGTCTATACTCTTTTTCATGAAGCATCTTACTCACTACTGCAGCCTCCTCTGTAGCATCTAATATCCTACTATAGTTGCACCCTGTCCAGCACCAACAGACCCAGTTACAGCCCTTCAAGTGCCATATTTTCTCCATTTTGTTTTTTAATTGACAAGCACATGCATCCACATGCACTGTTCTTGTGCCTCACTTTCTCCTTTAGTTAGCAACATCAATAGAGACCTCTATCACTGCAGGCAATTCCTCTCTTCTCCAGCTCTATGCTGCTGCCCTCCTTCCGTCGAGCCCAGCACCTTACTTCAGCAGCTGCCCTCCCTGGACATGCATATAGTCAATTCCACCCCATACATTTCTTTCCTCCTACCATTAGACTCCTACCTCCTCTGCCAGTGTGCTGGGGTACATACTTCATGGGGGGCAACACTGTCTTAATTAGGACTATCACCCATAGGTTTCAAGGCTCTGGGACAGGATCAGCTTGGCTAGGAGGCCATTAGCCCCTAAGATTTTTTACTCTGCCACTTGTTTCCACTTCAGCACTCAATGTTCAGTACAGGTTTCATTCTCTTCAATTAAAGTTTATAAAAAGACTTTAAATAGTCAAGATAAAAAGAACTGATAAAGATGCATAATATAAAATATTTGCTTTGGAGTAGATAAACTCTTCTCCTCCTCCATCTGGGACTCTCGTATGTAGTCTTCTGGAGATTCGATGTAAATGCAGGGAGCAGGAGGCACGTCTTTCCCATAGAACCTGGCACTCCTTGGCTCAGTTCCTGGCCTCTGAATGCTCTTCTTCACTTCCAAGATTATAATAACTCTTTTCTTCTCCCTTCAGAGCTTTCTTCTGCCTCTCCTTAATTACTAATAGTGTCCTGGTGAAAGCACTACAGACCATGTGGTGGTATGATGCTTTAACCAACTAAAGAGAGATAAACTACCTTTGGGCTGAGTACTTTATACCTGTCAGCTTCCCTTTCAATTCTAAGTCTCCCCCTACCATTACCGCACTAGTAAGGAGAACTCTCTGAATTCTAGAAAGTACTGGCAGCCTTTCTGGGCAGACTGGATAGACCATGCTGGTCTTTATCTGCCATCATTTATTATCTCTCTATATAAAAGGCAACACCAACGTTCTATGAAGCCTCCAGCCGGAAGTGTGAAGGGGGTGAGATATCCGGTTTCCCTATGAGTGTCTGCCCCGCCCTCTCTGTAACACAGTCAGTGAAGGAAAACAGCAGAGCACGAAATCAAATCGCTGGCTCTGTAACAGTGAAGGACTCAGAGGGGGAGGGGAGAGAGGCCAGAGGGCAGGGACACACACACTCCCACATGCACACAGAAGAAAACATTGCTAGCCCCCGTTTCATTTGCATCAGAAACGGGGCTTTTTTACTAGTGTTACTATGTTACTGAGTAGCATGAAAAGGTCACCTATTATAAGTAATAGAACCAAGAGAGCAGTGCTCATCAATCTTTCTACAACTGTGACCTAAATTGCATGGCTACAGAAAGTCTTATTGTTACCACCCCTCTCAGCTGGACTGTAGTGATGTGCTCCCAGATACCTGATGGTTGTAGTCGTGGCCAATATCCAGGGAACACACACTCACAGCCGAGGGAATGGAACAAATAAACTAACCTCGTCCTTTACTCTCAAAGAATAAAGGAGGAAAAGAATCTAAATTTAGGATTTGTTCTTGAAATGGAAGGACCAAACTTTCAGATTTGCAAATTATCTCTTTCTTTATTGAATACAAATGCAAGCAAATTTTCATTCAAATAAACTCAAATTCACAATTAGTGTGAAGCTTAATAGAACTGCAATAACATATTCAACATTCAAATGTAGAACTACATGTATACCCTTAACTTTGTTTCACCTAAAAAGGCGGAAAAGAACCTTTTCAGATAAGTATTTAAATTGTCTTTTATCAAAATCAGATATTTGTGGTTATTCTCTTTCCTGATGTAGAAATTGGTCTCTTTGTGTGCACTATTGGTGTTTTTGCAGGGATCTCATGGATTTTTAATATCTGATGGTCTGTTCCTTTGTTTTCCCTTAAAATGTTGTGAAAAAATAATATATTTCTTTCAACACCCTTGGCAATGCCACTTAGCTGTGGTTGAATTTATTTAGGTGATGTCTTTCTTGCGTTGGAGCTCATCTGGAACCCTTCAGAGGATGACGCCCCCAGATTTCTTCTCCCTAAACCTCACTTATAAAGAAAATAAATGGAGGCAAGACCCTTGAACTCCCTCTGTTCTTGTTCAGGCTCTGGTGACTATTAACCAATTCTCAATACTGTGGCCAAACTCTCTAATTGAAATAAAATAAGTTAAAGGTTTTCTCACTACAAAACCTATTTCTCACTGTTGTTTCCCTAGTCTAAAATGATCCAGCAGGCTTCAACATTCCATCTCACAGACTTCACATAAAAGCATAACTTTTCCCTTCACAGCTATCAGATCTATCTGGAGAATACAGCACACTCAGACAACAGCAGTGCTGGATTTTCTTTATTCTGAAGTCAGATTCCAAACCTTGCTTGCACTGAACTCAGAACTCTCACAAACAACACACCTTCCCCCCAGACACAGCTTAATGGCTTCTTTCTTCAAATCACAGATTCACCTCTCAGTCCTTCCCCTGTGTCAGAGTTAAAATCCTTACACACTTTTTCCTGACACCCTTATAGTTTCTTTCACTTAGTATAACTACCAGCAGAAATCACAGTCTCTCAGAACCTGAGTCTCAACTGTTTCCCCCTATTCTAAAAAGAGTAGGCAGCCATGTGTCCACTTAATACCTGAGCCTACAGACTCTCATTCCACCTTCCATGACCTTAAATTCCCTTAGAACTTAACCATTCCATTCACTGCATGCTGGGACATACATACCTCTGTTTCACTCCAAACCAAACTAAATTTGGTTTAAAACTTCTCACAGCTTTCTATTAGTACAGCTCTCGCCCACCCAAAATACATCAGTTTTTCCCCACATGTATTCAGCAACACAATCATGAAAAAGGCAGTCTGTTTATTGAAGTACTCACTTTTAAACTCAAATCATCTCATTCTCAGCACCAAAGCTCACCTTCACTCACTTTCAATATTAAAGTACCCTTTTTCAATATCACATTTCACTTTAAACTCACAAAATCCATACTTTTATTCTTACTTTTACACAGACACACACTATACGTTTTTTCTTTCTCAATCCATGTTCACAGCCCTGGTCTCTCTGCTCACTCCAGTCTCCCTCAGGGTTGCCAGGTGGAAAATTTTTTTCCAGCCTAAAGGAGCCCAAAATCCAGCCCAAAACCCGCCCAAACTCAAACCCCGCCCCTGACACCCCCGCCCCCGCGTCATCACCCCCGCCCCCGCCGTCATCAACTCCGCCCCCGCCGTCATCGGCCCCGCCTCCCCTGTCATCGGCCCCGCCTCCCCCGTCACTAACCCCGCCTCCCACGTCACTAACCCCGCCTCCCAACGTCACTAACCCCGCCTCCCACGTCACTAACCCCGCCTCCCAACGTCACTAACCCCGCCTCCCACGTCACTAACCCCGCCCACCGCGGCCGAAAAGCCGGCCAAAAAACCGCCCAAAAAACCGCAACCCGCCGCGGGCAAAAATTTCCCGCGGCGGGTCGCGGAAAACCGCCCAATTGGGCGGTAAAACCGCCCACCTGGCAACACTGGTCTCTCTGGCAACTCACCCCGCCCCCCCCCCCTAGAGGATCTGACATCACTCAACCAATCAGCTTGTCAAAGAAAGACAGTTTTTTTTTCTCTGATCTGTTTAGAATCTCCCTCCCCCATAGAAGTAAATGCAAAACTTCCTATACAGAGAATTTCAAAGTCAATTTTAACCTGACTTGTACTCAAAACAGAAAGGAACATTTTAAAGTACAATCCCCACTTAATCATGGTTTATTTCTTGAAAAATAAAACAACATTTAAGAAACATCTCACACTTTCTTCAGCTAACTCCATTAACAATTCACAAACTAACTCTAAACCTTTTCCAGCCAGCAGCCTCCACCAAAACCCTGGAACAAGCCCCCCCCAGAGCCCCAGGAAAAAACATTTAATATATGTTACCATATATTACATTATTAGGCTACTTCCTAGGTTATGACCAAAAATGCAGGTTTCATAACATCATTTGGAGAGCTCTGCAATTGAGGTTTCCATACTCCATGGCTGATAGAGACACTGGGGAACCTTATACGTTTTTGCAGGTACCTCTAGAATCTAACTTAGGAACCCCTAATGAAGCACTCTGTACGTTTTGAATATCAGGCTCAGTAACTCTGGCATTACTTTCAGCTCCTTGTTACCTTTCTCAGGTGAAGTAGTTTATTCTTGATTGTAAACTTCAGCTCCTGGAAGGGGTTGCTTAGCAACAATCAGTACTTTTATCTGCAGCTGTGGCAGCCCTCTGGTAGGTTGTAAGCTCTGTTAATTAGATTGTAAGCTCTGTGGAGCAGGGACTGTCTCTTCATGTTCAAGTATACAGCGCTGCATACGTCTAGTAGCGCTATAGAAATGATAAGTAGTAATAGTAGTAGGTTTTCTTCAGTTTCTGTTACAGAATCTTTTTTTTTATGAACAGACCTCACATCTGGCATACTGATCTATGTGGTGTACAGGAACACACACAGAAATCACACATTTACCACTGGACCACCAGGGATTCATCAAGGTAGGGCCAGGGGAGGAGGGGGCTAGTGGGGGAGGGGGCTAGTGGGGGTGGGGGTGGGGGCCCGGTCCTGCCTTGGATCTTTTTGGGTTCGGTGTGGGGATAGGAGGAATCGGGCTATGGAAAAGATTATTTCTGTTCCAGGGAGGTAGAAGAAGGTTGGGGGGGAGGTGAGAGCTCAAGCGGCCATTCCTTTAACAATTAGCCCCAGATATTTAGTGCTGGTGTCCACACATGGCCTAGGGATGAATATCTGGGGATACTTTAAACGGTCAGTGTTTAAAGTATCGGCCGGTTAGTATTCTACAAAGAAAATTAGAGGCCTAATATAACAGCAAAAATACATGCCTATAATTAGTGCATGAGCATTTACACCCGCCATACAGCAGGCACCTGTACACCTACATGAAAGATACATGCATAATATTCAGTAAGTTACACATGAATGAATGAATCCCACCCAAACTCTGACCACAGTCCACCTATGTGTACACCTACCTGTAAAAGCTATGTAAGGTATGTGCAAAATTTAAGGATTGCGCATAGGCATAATTTTGACATATACCACAAACATGTTGTATAATGGTAAAACTACTTTAACAACTGCCCTGAAAATATAATACTTCATAAATACAAAATCACACTGCAGTTAAATTCATAATTTCTTTTATTTCTTAATATTTTGCATATAACATCAGAATACTGAATAAAAATACAAGGTAAAAAATATACATCCAACAAAGAATCCTCAAGTACAAATAGCCCACTTCAAGGGGAACCATTAAAGAAAAAGATCAGAAGATTTAATACTTAAACACTAAGAGGGTCATTTTCGATAAGATGTCTTATTCCAATTTTGGATGTTTTGCTGACCACTGGCGGAATAAGGGGGGGCCATGGCTTAATCCCTCCAGTGGTCATTTGGTCATTTAGAGCATCTTTTGTGACTTATTCATGATTGAAACAGGTCTAGACCAAAATATCTAACATTTAGCCTGGACGTTTTTGCTTTGTTCCATTATGGCAGAGAAATGACCAAGTTTTTGGAATCAAAAAATGTTTTGTTACTGGTACTGCATTTGTAAAATATACAAACTTTTATTCAAATTGCTATAAACCTATACATTTAGAATTCACTCTCAAACTAAGGAGATGCCTTTATAGGACCGTATTTGAAGAAAATCATGTGTATAATTCTGTATATATTCAGAATATTTTGATGTGGAAAAGGTTCATAGATGAGGTTATTATGATTTGCCAGGGTACGGAGGAATCTTTGAAAGAGTTTTTACATATATTAATGGGGTAGATATTAACATTAAGTTTACTTTACAATATAACAGCATTATAATTTTCTGGATATTAATGTTCAGATCTCCTCTGATAATGAATTTGAGACATCAATATACAAGAAAGAAGCACTCTCCTCTATTACTCTAGTTTTCATCCGACAGCACTGAAGGATGGTATTCCTGTGGGTCAATTTCTCTGCTTACGTTGTCTTTGTTCCTCTGTGGATGAATATAAAGAGCAAGCTAGAGAGCTAATTCAGAGATTTGCCCAGCGTGGGTATCCTATAAAGGTGATTAAAAAGGTATATAAATGTGCTTTGTACACACATGGAGCCTGGTTGGTTTTTCCCCAAGATTAAACAGAATGAACAGACACCAGTATGTGTTCTGCCTTATTCTCAGAACGCTCATAAAGTGAGAC
Source organism: Microcaecilia unicolor (assembly GCF_901765095.1). NCBI lineage: Eukaryota > Metazoa > Chordata > Amphibia > Gymnophiona > Siphonopidae > Microcaecilia > Microcaecilia unicolor. The sequence goes on along the minus strand of NW_021962927.1, from coordinate 8,910 downwards.
AAGTTACCATAAAATATTGGCATCTATTGGGCACACACCCCTCTCTCCAACAGTTGCCCAACAATCTGCAGGTCTGGGCGGGGGCATTCCTCTTGTGTCCATTGCATTTATTGCAAATATTCTATAACAACTAATACATTGGATATTCCTAATTCTAATAAAAACATTTTATTTGAAATCCTTAACTGACTGCCAAAGCAAACAGGTGGGTTTATTATATTAAGGGCCATTGTGGTTTGTATTATATTGGGCAAACTCGTAGAAAAATTTAATATCTTATAGCTGAACATCTCAACAATATTAGGAATCAACACAGTGAGGCTCCCTTGGTTAGTCATTGTTTGGCCACCAGGCATTCCCTTTCTGACCTGCAGTTTATGGTTTTGAAACAGATACTATTGAGAAGAGGTGGAGATATTTCAGCTGTTTTATTGAGGTGTTAACAATGTTTTATTTTTACCTGGAATACAGTGGTTCCAAAGGGCTCGAATAATGAAATAGAATGGTTGATATAATAAAGTTTAAAAGCAGGGGAGGCTGTCCAATTCAGTGAGCCAATTGTATTTTATCATGAAGTGCAACAGCAGTATTTGTAGGTGTGCTTTTACATACTGCAGCAAAAAAAGTACTTCCTGTGGGTGCACTCAGGCATCTCATGGTAATTTTTGCATGTACACACACTTCCCACATGCTAAAAAAATAAACTTTATTTTTTAGTCCTGGAGGTGGGTCAGGGCAGGGAGTAGTCATGTTCTGCATTAAACGGTTAACACAGCTACATTGCTACACGCTGATCGATTAGTGCGCGAGTCCTTACTGCCTACAAAATAGGGGTAGTTAAGTGCTCGTATGCTAATGGCCATGTGCTAATGGGAGAATTAGCATGTGACCACTAATGTTGGAAATAGTAAAATCAGTCATTTTACCCATGCAGTAAAAGTGGCCTTAGTGTACGGGAATGATACACATAAGCACATGCTAAGACCACTTTTTACTGCAGCTGGCCCCTAAGAAATTTCTCATATCTAAACTATCAGAAACATTAAGTAAATCCTAGCCTCTATGCCAGTCTCAGATGTCATACTCAGGTCCATCACAGCAGTATGCAGGTCCCTGGAGCAGTTTTAGTGGGTGCAGTGCACTTCAGGCAGGCGGACCCAGGCCCATCCCCCTCCCTACCTGTTACGTTTGTGGAGGAAACAGCGAGCCCTCCAAAACCCACCAGAAACCCATTGTACCCACATCTAGTTGCCCCCCTTCATCCGTAAGGGCTATGGTAGTGGTGTACAGTTGTGGGTAGTGGGTTTTGAGGTGGTTTTGGGGGAGTTTTGGGGGGCTCAGCACACAAGGTAAGGGAGCTATGTACCTGGGAGCAATTTATGAAGTCCACTGCAGTGCCCCCTAGGGTTCCCGGTTGGTGTCCGGGCATGTCAGGGGGACCGGTGCACTAGAAATGCTGGCTCCTCCCATGACCAAAGGGCTTGCATTTGGTCGTTTCTGAGATGGTCGTCCTTGGTTTCCATTATCGCCGAAAATCAGAAACGACCAAGTCTAGGGACGACCATCTCTAAGGACAACCTAAATTTCAAGATTTGGACGTCCCCGACCGTATTATCAAAACAAAAGATGGGCATTCATCTTGTTTCGATAATATGGGTTTCCACGCCCCTCCATCAGGACGTTTTGCGAGGACATCCTCAACAAAACTTGGGCATCCCTTTCGATTATGCCCCTCCACATCTCAAAGGAGTACATAATTTATCAGGGTATACTTTAACAATTAAATCATATATCAAAGAGATTCTGTTTCTTATAGATCTAGCAGTAATCTTTACAATTACAACATCTGCAACTCATTAACCAATTATTTGTTTGTTTACTCAATTGATTAACTCGTCCCCCTGACCACGCCCAGAATGGGTTACAAAATTACATTCATAGTAAAACATAAGACAACACTTCACATAATAAAAACATTCAAATTTTAATTTCAGCTAACTGAATTAAAAGAGAGGGAACGAAAGCTAAGCAAGAACCAACCAGAATTTAAAAAGGTTCAAAGAAGAATGACCAAATTGATATAGTGGATGGAACTCATATCATATGAGGAAAGGCTAAAGAGGTTAGGGCTGTTCAGCTTGGAAAAGAGACATATGTGGGGAGATATGATTGAGGTCTACAAAATCCTGTGTGGTGTAGAATGAGTAGAAGTCAATCGATTTTGTACTCATTCCAAAAGTACAAAGACTAGGGGGCACTCAAGGAAGTTACGTGGAAATACTTTTAAAATAAATAAGAGAAAAAAATGTTTCACTCAACAAATAGTTGAACTCTGGAACTCTTTGCTGGAGGATGTAGTAACAGTGGTTAGCATATCTGGATTTAAAAAAGGTTTGGACACGTTCGTGGAGGAAAAGTCCATAGTCTGCTATTGAGACACACATGGGGAAGTTACTGCTTGCTCTGGGATTGGTAGCATGGAATGTTGTCACTATTTGGGTTTCTGCCAGGTACTTGTGACCTGGCTTGGCCACTGTTGGAAACAGGATACTGGGCTAGATGGACCATTGGTCTGACCCAGTATGGCTATTCTTATGTTCTTAAGTTCTTATGGACCTGAACAAGTTATGAACCTTACTGATTTTCTTCAAAGCACCCTGGAAATTGTGACTGAATGTACAACCCTCATTGTGACGTTTGTCCTAGAAGTTGATAGAGACAATATTCTTCGTTTATATTTTTGGTTTATGAATAATTTGTTTATGGGTTCATAAATAGAAATAAAACAAAGAAAATAAAATAAGATGATATCTTTTTTTTATTAGACTAACAATACATTTTTTGGTGAGCTTTTGAAGGTAACCCTTCTTCTTCAGATCAGAAATTTAGAAATGAGCAAATGGAGGATTGGCCTAGTGGTTAGAGCACCAGTCTTGCAATCCAGAGGTGGCCTGTTCAAATCCTTGTGATCTTGGGCAAGTCATTTAACCCTCCATTGCCTCAGGTACAAACTTAGATTGTGAGCTCTCCTTGGACAGAGAAATACCCAGTGTACTTTTTCTAGTGAAAAAGGTGCCGGTACTGAAATGCCAGGCCAGCCTTAGGGGTGGGGTGATCACTGAGGGACCCACCCCACAATAGCCAGGCCCCCTGCAACTAGTCACACAAAATCTATGACAAACCAGAATTGGTGTGTAGAGCCTGAGCTCTTTCATTAAAACTTGGGGACCATGGGTCAATTTTAGCAGACAATGGAAAAGATGCTAGTACTAAGTACCCTCTCAAAAAAAGCCCTGAGTATACCTGAATGTAACTCACCTTGAGCTACTACTGAAAAAGGTGTGAGCAAAATCTAAATAAATAAATAAGCATACATCAGAATATATCTGTGAAACATAAAAGCATTCCAATGACAGTCTGACGGGGAAGGCAGGGGTGAGGAGGGAGGGTGAGAAACAGGAAGAGATGGATGGGTGATCAGAGGGTGGCAAAGCAATATAATTTTATTGTTCATAATGTGATTTAAAAAACCCAGATCTCTGTTAAGTCCTGTCTGGTGGGTGCCAAAATATCTCATCATTTTAACTTCAAAGGTTTTACGTTCCTGGATGGCTTTGAAATTTCCTATTAGTATTCTCACCATAAAGTCATTAGTTCAGTACTCTGGTATGGCAAAATGCTGTCCTACAGAGGTGTCACCCTGGTTAGCACTATAGTTTCTGATGTGGTGTCTGTATAGATTAGATCCCGTCTTAAGCATTTGTCCTGTCTCTCCAACATAGCATCCTTTTTCACATTTTTTTGCATTGAATAATGTACATTACATTTGAAGAACATCATGTGTAAGTTCCATGTAAGCTGAATATTTTTCCCATGTGAGTGACTGTGCAGTCCTATGATATGTGCTGGCACAGTTTGCAGCTTGCTATCTTGTAAGGACGTGTACCATTCTCTTTTTTAGTTTCTACTCAAAGTTTTGTTTTCACTAATTTTTGTTTCAGATTTGGTGGTTGTCGGAAGGCCAGCATAGGTGGAGACGGAAATATCTCTTTCAGTAATTCATCCTCCTGGAGTAGCGGCTGTACGTCATTTATGATTTTTCTCAGGTTTTCTAGCTCTGGTGGTATGTAACTACAAGGGGCACTCTCTCTGTGATTTTCTTTTGTTTGTACTACAATAAGTTTCCTCTGGGTATTTTAAGGGAAGAGGCAATCTTCTTGGAGATTATTTTGGGCTGGTATCCGGTAGTACCTTTGGGGTTTAGTTGGATATGTATTTAAGAATGTCTCCTCCACTTCCGTTATGAAAAGTTTTGCATATTGCGGTGCCATTCTGGTGCCCATAGCAGTGCCCATGATTTACAGATAAATATCATTATTGAAACAGAAATAGTTGTGAGTTAGAATGAATTTGATTAATTTTGTAATAGTTTCTGCTGTGTATTGGTGGTTCAGGGTGGATGTTTTTTTTAGCAATGTATCACATGCAGCTATGCCATCTGCATGGTGAATACTACTATATAGAGATTTTACATCCATTGTGACCAGAAGAGCACCTGGTGGTAGCTGCTTGATGTTTTCCAATTTGTTCAGAAAGTCTGTGGTGTCTTGCATGAAGCTGTTTGTTTTGTGCACTAACCCTCAAATTCTATAAATGGTGCCTTAAGTTGTGAACACTAATTTAGCCAAACTGTGCACACAATTTAATTGATTAACAAACCAATCAGCGCCAATAATTGGTACATAACAACCAATTAGTGGCACTAATTGGCTTTAATTAGAATTTATGTGCACAGCTTTCTAGGCATATTCTATAACACAGTGACTGTACACTCTAATGTGCGCAGCTGAAAAGGGGATGTAACCATGGGTGTGGAATGAGTGGGTCATGGGCATTTCAAAAAACTAACTTAGGCGCAGGTATTTAGGCCTGGTTTTAGGTGTCCTAAGTCAAAAGAATGGCACATGAGCATATTCTATAAACTACATCTAACTTTAGATGTAGTTTATAGATGTAGTTTTTAGAATCACGCTAAGCGTGTGGTTTTTCAGTGCTGATTTTTAAGGCGCCATTTATAGAATTTGGCCCTAAAGGTTTAAGGATCTCCTCCGTGAGTGTGCCAACACCAGATATGATCAGTCTGCCAGGGTTTCCAGGTTTGTGGACTTTAGGTAGCAAGTAGAATGTGCCCACAGAAGGGTGGTTTGGTGTGAGTTTCTTTAGATGTGGTTGTAACTAATTCTGTTAGCACCAGTGCTTTTTTTGTGCCAGTACGCGCCAGTACGGTGTTCCAGCACCTTTTTTTGTAGGTACATCCGGTGGTGTGCTGGAGCCGGCTCGCACCAGCTCGCAAGAGCCGGTTGTTCTTCAGGGCGAGCCAGCTCTCCTCCCTCCCCCGAGCTACAGGGTCCCAGTCATACCTGATGAAGAAGGCAACGGATTCTTCGGGCCGGCAGGCAGGAAAGATCCCCAGTGCTTTTTTTGTAGAAAAAAAGGTGCCGGTACTCATATGACCCCACCCCTATTATAGCCACACCCACATTAGCACACACATTATCTTTAATAAAAGGGCCCCTTAATCCCTATGATGCATAATAAATCTAGTCTTTGTCTCACTATAAAAAGTCTGACATCAAACATACTTTGTTCCTAATTGATCTTATATTAACTAAACAGACAAAATAATTACAGAGATTTTTTTTACCCCATACCTTTTAAATTTGTGGTGCAATCATCAAGGATTGTTTTCACAGGAAAGGAAAGGGGATGGGATTTCTGTGGTTACAATCAAAGCAGTTTACATATTATATACAAACACTTATTTTGCGCCTGGGACAATGGAGAGTTAAGTGACTTGCTGGAGCCACAAGCTGCTGCACTAAGAATCAAACCTATAGGGTTCCCCAGGTTCTCAGGCCACTGCACTAACCATTAAGCTACCCCTCCACTTCATCAAGAAACAAACTTTGGGCCCCTTTTACAAAGCAGCTTACTGCTCACTAAACAGGAAGTACCGCTGGGCTACTGCAGCAGCTCGGCGGTACTTCCCATTCCCAGTGCACCGTCATAGCCAGTGCTACAAAAAGATATTTATTTTTGTAGCACCGGTGTGTACCTGGCAGTAATCAGGCAGTGTTGCATGCTTTGTTGTACTGGACTGTGATTTTTCTTTTCTCCTAGTTGCAGCCTGAGACCCTGAAGAAGCAGCGAAACGCTGGCCACCGTCGGCTCAGGGCAGCAGTGGAGGACCGCATAGCGGAGAGCAGCTGAACACTATTCGACTAAGATAAGTGAAATAGTGTAAATCAGATAGTGTGTTAAGCACCAGTAGTGTTCCACACATAATTAACAGACTGTCTCTGTATTTATGAAAAAACAGGATGTGTATTTAGCACAGTTACCACAGCCTATTAAAGTTATTTAGATCTGTGACATCGGGGGGTTTTGCCTATGATGAAGAGAGGACCATTGGGTCCATTTAAGCTCCGTGAGATCAAGTTTTGGTCTCTGAGCTCTTTGAGGCTTTTTCCCTGAGCACAAAGCCATTTTGTATCTTGTGGAATTTGTTGTTGGTTTTGAAATTTTGTATACGTCCACACCACGCAACTAGTTTACCACCAGGTTAGCACAGGAGCCCTTACTGCCACTTCAATGGGTAGCAGTAAGGGCTCTTCCCCAAAATGGCCATGTGGCAAGTGCTTTACTTGACGCATGGCCATTTCCTGCCAAAAAGAAAGATCTACCCTTTTACCTGCTGCTGTAAAAGGGGGCCTTGGCACACGTCAAAAACATGCACAGATGCCAGCGTAGGCCCCCTTTTGTCGCAGCTTGGTAAAAGAGGCCCTTAGGACTTAGGGGAGGAGGTAAATTACATTACCATGCCCTCTTTTCCAATATATCTCTCTACTAGCACAAGATATCAGGAACTCAATAAAGGAAAATATGCATCAAGTCTGTCTGTACAAAGGAGAGCACTAACACACTCCATCGCCAATGCAATTAAGTCAATGCAAAGCATCTCTGGCTGTTCCACTGTAATATTTGGCTCTAGTGATAATGCCCATAAGAGGGGCAGGGTAAAAATGGGAAGCAATCAGGGAGACCAGCAGTCAATTCTGATCAGATATCTCCTCTACAGCAAGGAGGTAATAGCTGCAAGATGGTATATAGGGCTTATGAGCCTCCAATAGAGAATAATTCAGGCTTCGAAAATGATCAAAGAAAGTAGTATCTGCAGCCACATATATTTCCTCTTTTCCAAGCACTTTTACCAAGCAAAACAATGCACATATTTTTGAAAATACAAAAGTATACAAACTCCTGCCCAGTAAATGCCTCTACTAAATTACAGAGGCATGTACTTTTAACCACAGACAAGGTGGGCAAATGAAAACTGCACTCCAAAATGTTTGCCTTCAATGCAATTATCCATTCACCTCAAACTTAGTGCAGGACTTTTGGTACACGTCTTATGCAATAAGGTAGAAAATGAAGAGGAATGCCTGGTGATTCTCGCAGAAAAGATATTAGTGTATTCTCCAGCAAGATAAAAATGAGAGCACCACACTAAAATGTGATTTCTGTGGAAAAGGTGTCTAAAGTCACCAGAAACAAAAAAATATTTGGTTAAAGCAAACAATTTGTAATACAAAAGTACAATCCCATCCTTATACTGTATGTAAAAACTAATTCTTAAAGTTAGAGAAATTCAAACATATAACTTTTTCAGACAGCTTATGAAAAATCAACCAATGTCAACATTTTGGATCAGCTACTTCAGTCACCTTTTCCCAGAGATGGTCACAAATAATAATCTTTTCTATTCTTTCTTTTTATTATGATTGTCTTCACCCATGCAATTAATCATGGAGGTAAGAAAAATAACAAAAATCTAATTATACCATTATGCTACTTGATTTTGACCCACAAATATGGTTTTTCCAAACTACTTTCATATCCACTGTCAGTAGTCTTCATTAACTTTTAAGTTGGGGCCACTTTGGATCCAAATGAGCTGAAGGAAAACCACAACATACCTTCCCATGATAGGCCTTGACACTACTGATCAATTTGTGTCAATGATGTCCACCCCACCAGCCTGCTTTCAAACCTTTTATTGTGTGTATCCTTAAGGAGGTAGGCATTTCCAAATATATTTTCTTTGTCTATTGAGAAATACCTTGTCCTTCAAGCATGTGGCTCTTCCTCCCATCCATTTCCCTCTTTCTGCAATGAGATTGGGTAGAGATGCATGGAGTAGCAGAAAAAAAGCCAGAATGATGATGAGGGCTGGCCCAAAAGGTCTCCAGGGGCCACCATTGGCACCCAGGCCTTGCAGTGAAGAACACTGCACTATGTGAAAAGTTGGTGACTCTACACAGAAAATTAGTAGAAGACCAAGGAAAACTCAAAGAGAACCAAAGAACAATGATTATCAGATGCTGCAAATGACAGAAAAGATGAATGATTTTGAAGTCTTCTCACCTGCTTTTCATTTCATTCCCACTTGTACCCAGTGTAACAGGCCTGCAAGGACAGTCATTTTTACAGAGAATAAAAATTGTTGTCTCCAGACTTCAGTCTCTAGTACTTAACCCTTTAGTGTCCAATGTTCCCATCAATCTGTTCCCATATGGCTTATTACGGGAACATTGGACACTAAAGGGTTTTAAGTTATTAAAATATCATACATAAATATAATCTTTTGTTCCTCAAGACTTTACATATTTATGAAATATATATCTCAGGCAGTAACATTAATAGTGTATTCATAAATCTGCATTATCTAAATTATGTTATCTCATTCAAAATGCCAGTGATTTCAGTGACTCACATGCAATGTTTAATATATACACAATACAAAATAACACTTGAAATGTAAAATTATGCTTTTATTTAAATGCAAGCCTC
>NW_021962926.1:0-31061 GCF_901765095.1 Microcaecilia unicolor | reverse complement strand
AAAAAGTTTCAAATCATGAGCTCTTCAAAAAGATCGCCACGTTAGTGGAGGAGTGGACTAGTGGTTAGGGTGATGGACTGTGGTCTTGAGAAACTGAGTTCAATTCCCACTTTAGACACAAACAGCTCTTTTTGACTCTGGGCAAGTAACACTATTTTCATGCTGGTTTGCTTCAAATTGTTATAATTCTACTTTAGGATATATTTTGTTAGTACTTGAAAATGAGGATTCTGCTCTTTACTGAGGTAAATTCTAGGCATTCCAACCTTGTAACATTTCTCTGCTTTTCTCACCTATGGTGCTCCATTGAAATCTACAGAGCACTGAATGTTGGTTAGACAGGCAGTTTCACAGGAAGAAACAAAGGTGTATGTAAAGATCTCCACTTCAGAAAATGCCAGTTACTTTGCAAACCCTTTGTTAGAGCTGCTGTTGTAAATTCAAAATCTGCTTTCATGCTGGTTTGCTTCCAAGTGTTATAATTCTACTTTAGATATATTTTGTTCAGTACTTGAAAATGAGGATTCTGCTCTTTACTGAGGTAAATTCTAGGCATTCCAACCTTGTAACATTTCTCTGCTTTTCTCACCTATGGTGCTCCATTGAAATCTACAGAGCACTGAATGTTTGTTAGACTGGCAGTTTCATAGGAAGAAACAAAGGTGGATACAAACCTTGTTTAGCTACTCCTTGGCTGTTCTGTAGACTGAAATGAAGTTTCAAATCATGAGTTCTTCAAAAAGATCACCACTTTAGTGGAGGAGTGGACTAGTGGTTAGGGTGATGGACTTTGGTCTTGGGGAACTGAGAAACTGAGTTCAATTCCCACTTTAGACACAAACAGCTCTTTTTGACTCTGGGCAAGTAACACTATTTTCATGCTGGTTTGCTTCAAATTGTTATAATTCTACTTTAGGTATATTTTGTTCAGCACTTGAAAAGGAGGATTCTACTCTTTACTGAGGTAAATTCTAGGCATTCCAACCTTGTAACATTTCTCTGCTTTTCTCACCTATGGTGCTCCATTGAAATCTACAGAGCACTGAATGTTTGTTAGACTGGCAGTTTCATAGGAAGAACAAAGTTGGATACAAACCTTGTTTAGCTACCCCTTGGCTGTTCTGTAGACTGAAATTAAGTTTCAAATCATGAACTCTTCAAAAAGATCGCCACGTTAGTGGAGGAGTGGACTAGTGATGGACTGTGGTTTTCGCGAACTGAGAAACTGAGTTCAATTCCCACTTTAAACACAAACAGCTCTTTTTGACTCTGGGCAAGTAACACTATTTTCATGCTGGTTTGCTTCAAATTGTTATAATTCTACTTTAGATATATTTTGTTCAGTACTTGAAAATGAGGATTCTGCTCTTTACTGAGGTAAATTCTAGGCATTCCAACCTTATAACATTTCTCTGTTTTTCTCACCTATGGTGCTCCATTGAAATCTACAGAGCACTGAATGTTTGTTAGACTGGCAGTCTCATAGGAAGAAACAAAGGTGGATACAAACCTTGTTTAGCTACTCCTTGGCTGTTCTGTAGACTGAAATGAAGTTTCAAATCATGAGCTCTTCAAATAGATCACCACTTTAGTGGAGGAGTGGACTAGTGGTTAGGGTGATGGACTTTGGTCTTGGGGAACTGAGAAACTGAGTTCAATTCCCACTTTAGACACAAACAGCTCTTTTTGACTCTGGGCAAGTAACACTTTTTTCATGCTGGTTTGCTTCAAATTGTTATAATTCTACTTTAGATATATTTTTGTTCAGTACTTGAAAAAGAGGATTCTGCTCTTTACTGAGGTAAATTCTAGGCATTCCAACCTTGTAACATTTCTCTGTTTTTCTCACCTATGGTGCTCCATTGAAATCTACAGAGCACTGAATTTTGTTAGACTGGCAGTTTCATAGGAAGAAACAGAGATGGATACAAACCTTGTTTAGCTACTGCTTGGCTGTTCTGTAGACTGAAATTAAGTTTCAAATCATGAGCTCTTCAAAAAGATCGCCACGTTAGTGGAGGAGTGGACTAGTGGTTAGGGTGATGGACTGTGGTCTTGAGAAACTGAGTTCAATTCCCACTTTAGACACAAACAGCTCTTTTTGACTCTGGGCAAGTAACACTATTTTCATGCTGGTTTGCTTCAAATTGTTATAATTCTACTTTAGATATATTTTGTTCAGTACTTGAAAATGAGGATTCTGCTCTTTACTGAGGTAAATTCTAGGCATTCCAACCTTGTAACATATCTCTGCTTTTCTCACCGATGGTGCTCCATTGAAATCTACAGAGTACTGAATGTTTGTTAGACTGGCAGTTTCATAGGAAGAAACAAAGGTGGATACAAACCTTGTTTAGCTACTCCTTGGCTGTTCTGTAGACTGAAATGAAGTTTCAAATCATGAGCTCTTCAAAAAGATCACCACTTTAGTGGAGGAGTGGACTAGTGGGTAGGGTGATGGACTTTGGTCTTGGGGAACTGAGAAACTGAGTTCAATTCCCACTTTAGACACAAACAGCTCTTTTTGACTCTGGGCAAGTAACACTATTTTCATGCTGGTTTGCTTCAAATTGTTATAATTCTACTTTAGATATATTTTGTTCAGTACTTGAAAATGAGGATTCTGCTCTTTACTGAGGTAAATTCTAGGCATTCCAACCTTGTAACATTTCTCTGCTTTTCTCACCGATGGTGCTCCATTGAAATCTACAGAGAACTGAATGTTGGTTAGACAGGCAGTTTCACAGGAAGAAACAAAGGTGTTTGTAAAGATCTCCACTTCAGAAAATGCCAGTTACTTTGCAAACCCTTTGTTAGAGCTGCTGTTGTAAATTCAAAATCTGCTTTCATGCTGGTTTGCTTCCAAGTGTTATAATTCTACTTTAGATATATTTTGTTCAGTACTTGAAAATGAGGATTCTGCTCTTTACTGAGGTAAATACTGAGGCATTCCAACCTTGTAACATTTCTCTGCTTTTCTCACCGATGGTGCTCCATTGAAATCTACAGAGAACTGAATGTTGGTTAGACAGGCAGTTTCACAGGAAGAAACAAAGGTGTATGTAAAGATCTCCACTTCAGAAAATGCCAGTTACTTTGCAAACTCTTTGTTAGAGATGCTGTTGTAAATTCAAAATCTGCTTTCATGCTGGTTTGCTTCCAAGTGTTATAATTCTACTTTAGATATATTTTGTTCAGTACTTGAAAATGAGGATTCTGCTCTTTACTGAGGCAAATTCTTGGCTTTCCAACCTTGTAACATTTCTCTGCTTTTCTCACCATTGAAATCTACAGAGCACTGAATGTTTGTTAGACTGGCAGTTTCATAGGAAGAAACAGAGATGGATACAAACCTTGTTTAGCTACTGCTTGGCTGTTCTGTAGACTGAAATTAAGTTTCAAATCATGAGCTCTTCAAAAAGATCGCCACGTTAGTGGAGGAGTGGACTAGTGATGGACTGTGGTTTTCGCGAACTGAGAAACTGAGTTCAATTCCCACTTTAAACACAAACAGCTCTTTTGACTCTGGGCAAGTAACACTATTTTCATGCTGGTTTGCTTCAAATTGTTATAATTCTACTTTAGATATATTTTGTTCAGTACTTGAAAATGAGGATTCTGCTCTTTACTGAGGTAAATTCTAGGCATTTCAACCCTGTAACATTTCTCTGCTTTTCTCACCGATGGTGCTCCATTGAAATCTACAGAGAACTGAATGTTGGTTAGACATGCAGTTTCACAGGAAGAAACAAAGGTGTATGTAAAGATCTCCACTTCAGAAAATGCCAGTTACTTTGCAAACCCTTTGTTAGAGCTGCTGTTGTAAATTCAAAATCTGCTTTCATGCTGGTTTGCTTCCAAGTGTTATAATTCTACTTTAGATATATTTTGTTCAGTACTTGAAAATGAGGATTCTGCTCTTTACTGAGGTAAATTCTAGGCATTCCAACCTTATAACATTTCTCTGTTTTTCTCACCTATGGTGCTCCATTGAAATCTACAGAGCACTGAATGTTTGTTAGACTGGCAGTTTCATAGGAAGAAACAAAGGTGGATACAAACCTTGTTTAGCTACCCCTTGGCTGTTCTGTAGACTGAAATGAAGTTTCAAATCATGAGTTCTTCAAAAAGATCACCACTTTAGTGGAGGAGTGGACTAGTGGTTAGGGTGATGGACTTTGGTCTTGGGGAACTGAGAAACTGAGTTCAATTCCCACTTTAGACACAAACAGCTCTTTTTGACTCTGGGCAAGTAACACTATTTTCATGCTGGTTTGCTTCAAATTGTTATAATTCTAGTTTAGGTATATTTTGTTCAGCACTTGAAAATGAGGATTCTGCTCTTTACTGAGGTAAATTCTAGGCATTCCAACCTTGTAACATTTCTCTGTTTTTCTCACCTATGGTGCTCCATTGAAATCTACAGAGCACTGAATGTTTGTTAGACTGGCAGTTTCATAGGAAGAAACAAAGGTGGATACAAACCTTGTTTAGCTACTCCTTGGCTGTTCTGTAGACTGAAATGAAGTTTCAAATCATGAGTTCTTCAAAAAGATCACCACTTTAGTGGAGGAGTGGACTAGTGGTTAGGGTGATGGACTTTGGTCTTGGGGAACTGAGAAACTGAGTTCAATTCCCACTTTAGACACAAACAGCTCTTTTTGACTCTGGGCAAGTAACACTATTTTCATGCTGGTTTGCTTCAAATTGTTATAATTCTACTTTAGGTATATTTTGTTCAGCACTTGAAAAGGAGGATTCTACTCTTTACTGAGGTAAATTCTAGGCATTCCAACCTTGTAACATTTCTCTGCTTTTCTCACCTATGGTGCTCCATTGAAATCTACAGAGCACTGAATGTTGGTTAGACTGGCAGTTTCATAGGAAGAAACAAAGGTGGATACAAACCTTGTTTAGCTACTGCTTGGCTGTTCTGTAGACTGAAATGAAGTTTCAAATCATGAGTTCTTCAAAAAGATCACCACTTTAGTAGAGGAGTGGACTAGTGGTTAGGGTGATGGACTGTAGTCTTGGCGAACTGAGAAACTTTCAATTCCCACTTTAAACACAAACAGCTCTTTTTGACTCTGGGCAAGTAACACTATTTTCATGCTGGTTTGCTTCAAATTGTTATAATTCTACTTTAGATATATTTTGTTCAGTACTTGAAAATGAGGATTCTGCTCTTTACTGAGGTAAATTCTAGGCATTCCAACCTTGTAACATTTCTCTGCTTTTCTCACCTATGGTGCTCCATTGAAATCTACAGAGCACTGAATGTTGGTTAGACAGGCAGTTTCACAGGAAGAAACAACGGTGTATGTAAAGATCTCCACTTCAGAAAATGCCAGTTACTTTGCAAACTCTTGGTTAGAGCTGCTGTTGTAATTTGAAAATCTGCTTTCATGCTTATTTGCTTCCAAGTGTTATAATTCTACTTTAGATATATTTTGTTCAGTACTTGAAAATGAGGATTCTGCTCTTTACTGAGGCAAATTCTTGGCTTTCCAACCTTGTAACATTTCTCTGCTTTTCTCACCATTGAAATCTACAGAGCACTGGCAGTCTCATAGGAAGAAACAAAGGTGGATACAAACCTTGTTTAGCTACTGCTTGGCTGTTCTGTAGACTGAAATGAAGTTTCAAATCATGAGTTCTTCAAAATGATCACCACTTTAGTGGAGGAGTGGACTAGTGGTTAGGGTGATGGACTGTGGTCTTGGCGAACTGAGAAACTTTCAATTCCCACTTTAAACACAAACAGCTCTTTTTGACTCTGGGCAAGTAACACTATTTTCATGCTGGTTTGCTTCAAATTGTTATAATTCTACTTTAGATATATTTTTGTTCAGTACTTGAAAATGAGGATTCTGCTCTTTACTGAGGCAAATTCTTGGCTTTCCAACCTTGTAACATTTCTCTGCTTTTCTCACCATTGAAATCTACAGAGCACTGGCAGTCTCATAGGAAGAAACAAAGGTGGATACAAACCTTGTTTAGCTACTGCTTGGCTGTTCTGTAGACTGAAATTAAGTTTCAAATCATGAGCTCTTCAAAAAGATCGCCACGTTAGTGGAGGAGTGGACTAGTGGTTAGGGTGATGGACTGTGGTCTTGAGAAACTGAGTTCAATTCCCACTTTAGACACAAACAGCTCTTTTTGACTCTGGGCAAGTAACACTATTTTCATGCTGGTTTGCTTCAAATTGTTATAATTCTACTTTAGGTATATTTTGTTTAGTACTTGAAAATGAGGATTCTGCTCTTTACTGAGGTAAATTCTAGGCATTCCAACCTTGTAACATTTCTCTGCTTTTCTCACCTATGGTGCTCCATTGAAATCTACAGAGCACTGAATGTTGGTTAGACAGGCAGTTTCACAGGAAGAAACAAAGGTGTATGTAAAGATCTCCACTTCAGAAAATGCCAGTTACTTTGCAAACCCTTTGTTAGAGCTGCTGTTGTAAATTCAAAATCTGCTTTCATGCTGGTTTGCTTCCAAGTGTTATAATTCTACTTTAGATATATTTTGTTCAGTACTTGAAAATGAGGATTCTGCTCTTTACTGAGGTAAATTCTAGGCATTCCAACCTTGTAACATTTCTCTGCTTTTCTCACCTATGGTGCTCCATTGAAATCTACAGAGCACTGAATGTTTGTTAGACTGGCAGTTTCATAGGAAGAAACAAAGGTGGATACAAACCTTGTTTAGCTACTCCTTGGCTGTTCTGTAGACTGAAATGAAGTTTCAAATCATGAGTTCTTCAAAAAGATCACCACTTTAGTGGAGGAGTGGACTAGTGGTTAGGGTGATGGACTTTGGTCTTGGGGAACTGAGAAACTGAGTTCAATTCCCACTTTAGACACAAACAGCTCTTTTTGACTCTGGGCAAGTAACACTATTTTCATGCTGGTTTGCTTCAAATTGTTATAATTCTACTTTAGGTATATTTTGTTCAGCACTTGAAAAGGAGGATTCTACTCTTTACTGAGGTAAATTCTAGGCATTCCAACCTTGTAACATTTCTCTGCTTTTCTCACCTATGGTGCTCCATTGAAATCTACAGAGCACTGAATGTTTGTTAGACTGGCAGTTTCATAGGAAGAAACAGAGATGGATACAAACCTTGTTTAGCTACCGCTTGGCTGTTCTGTAGACTGAAATTAAGTTTCAAATCATGAGCTCTTCAAAAAGATCGCCACGTTAGTGGAGGAGTGGACTAGTGATGGACTGTGGTTTTGGCGAACTGAGAAACTGAGTTCAATTCCCACTTTAAACACAAACAGCTCTTTTTGACTCTGGGCAAGTAACACTATTTTCATGCTGGTTTGCTTCAAATTGTTATAATTCTACTTTAGATATATTTTGTTCAGTACTTGAAAATGAGGATTCTGCTCTTTACTGAGGTAAATTCTAGGCATTCCAACCTTATAACATTTCTCTGTTTTTCTCACCTATGGTGCTCCATTGAAATCTACAGAGCACTGAATGTTTGTTAGACTGGCAGTTTCATAGGAAGAACAAAGGTGGATACAAACCTTGTTTAGCTACCCCTTGGCTGTTCTGTAGACTGAAATGAAGTTTCAAATCATGAGTTCTTCAAAAAGATCACCACTTTAGTGGAGGAGTGGACTAGTGGTTAGGGTGATGGACTTTGGTCTTGGGGAACTGAGAAACTGAGTTCAATTCCCACTTTAGACACAAACAGCTCTTTTTGACTCTGGGCAAGTAACACTATTTTCATGCTGGTTTGCTTCAAATTGTTATAATTCTACTTTAGGTATATTTTGTTCAGCACTTGAAAATGAGGATTCTGCTCTTTACTGAGGTAAATTCTAGGCATTCCAACCTTGTAACATTTCTCTGTTTTTCTCACCTATGGTGCTCCATTGAAATCTACAGAGCACTGAAATGTTTGTTAGACTGGCAGTTTCATAGGAAGAAACAAAGGTGGATACAAACCTTGTTTAGCTACTCCTTGGCTGTTCTGTAGACTGAAATGAAGTTTCAAATCATGAGTTCTTCAAAAAGATCACCACTTTAGTGGAGGAGTGGACTAGTGGTTAGGGTGATGGACTTTGGTCTTGGGGAACTGAGAAACTGAGTTCAATTCCCACTTTAGACACAAACAGCTCTTTTTGACTCTGGGCAAGTAACACTATTTTCATGCTGGTTTGCTTCAAATTGTTATAATTCTACTTTAGGTATATTTTGTTCAGCACTTGAAAAGGAGGATTCTACTCTTTACTGAGGTAAATTCTAGGCATTCCAACCTTGTAACATTTCTCTGCTTTTCTCACCTATGGTGCTCCATTGAAATCTACAGAGAACTGAATGTTGGTTAGACAGGCAGTTTCACAGGAAGAAACAAAGGTGTATGTAAAGATCTCCAGTTCAGAAAATGCCAGTTACTTTGCAAACTCTTTGTTAGAGCTGCTGTTGTAAATTCAAAATCTGCTTTCATGCTGGTTTGCTTCCAAGTGTTATAATTCTACTTTAGATATATTTTGTGCAGTACTTGAAAATGAGGATTCTGCTCTTTACTGAGGTAAATTCTAGGCATTCCAACCTTGTAACATTTCTCTGTTTTTCTCACCTATGGTGCTCCTTTGAAATCTACAGAGCACTGAATGTTTGTTAGACTGGCAGTTTCATAGGAAGAAACAGAGATGGATACAAACCTTGTTTAGCTACTGCTTGGCTGTTCTGTAGACTGAAATTAAGTTTCAAATCATGAGCTCTTCAAAAAGATCGCCACGTTAGTGGAGGAGTGGACTAGTGATGGATTGTGGTTTTGGCGAACTGAGAAACTGAGTTCAATTCCCACTTTAAACACAAACAGCTCTTTTTGACTCTGGGCAAGTAACACTATTTTCATGCTGGTTTGCTTCAAATTGTTATAATTCTACTTTAGGTATATTTTGTTCAGCACTTGAAAAGGAGGATTCTACTCTTTACTGAGGTAAATTCTAGGCATTCCAACCTTGTAACATTTCTCTGCTTTTCTCACCTATGGTGCTCCATTGAAATCTACAGAGCACTGAATGTTTGTTAGACTGGCAGTTTCATAGGAAGAACAAAGGTGGATACAAACCTTGTTTAGCTACCCCTTGGCTGTTCTGTAGACTGAAATTAAGTTTCAAATCATGAACTCTTCAAAAAGATCGCCACGTTAGTGGAGGAGTGGACTAGTGATGGACTGTGGTTTTGGCGAACTGAGAAACTGAGTTCAATTCCCACTTTAAACACAAACAGCTCTTTTTGACTCTGGGCAAGTAACACTATTTTCATGCTGGTTTGCTTCAAATTGTTATAATTCTACTTTAGGTATATTTTGTTCAGCACTTGAAAAGGAGGATTCTACTCTTTACTGAGGTAAATTCTAGGCATTCCAACCTTGTAACATTTCTCTGCTTTTCTCACCTATGGTGCTCCATTGATATCTACAGAGCACTGAATGTTGGTTAGACAGGCAGTTTCACAGGAAGAAACAGAGGTGTATGTAAAGATCTCCACTTCAGAAAATGCCAGTTACTTTGCAAACCCTTTGTTAGAGCTGCTGTTGTAATTTCAAAATCTGCTTTCATGCTTGTTTGCTTCCAAGTGTTATAATTCTACTTTAGATATATTTTGTTCAGTACTTTAAAATGAGGATTCTGCTCTTTACTGAGGCAAATTCTTGGCTTTCCAACCTTGTAACATTTCTCTGCTTTTCTCACCATTGAAATCTACAGAGCACTGAATGTTTGTTAGACTGGCAGTCTCATAGGAAGAAACAAAGGTGGATACAAACCTTGTTTAGCTACTGCTTGGCTGTTCTGTAGACTGAAATGAAGTTTCAAATCATGAGTTCTTCAAAATGATCACCACTTTAGTGGAGGAGTGGACTAGTGGTTAGGGTGTTGGACTTTGGTTTTGGGGAACTGAGAAACTGAGTTCAATTCCCTCTTTAGACACAAACAGCTCTTTTTGACTCTGGGCAAGTAACACTATTTTCATGCTGGTTTGCTTCAAATTGTTATAATTCTACTTTAGGTATATTTTGTTCAGTACTTGAAAATGAGGATTCTGCTCTTTACTGAGGTAAATTCTAGGCATTCCAACCTTGTAACATTTCTCTGCTTTTCTCACCGATGGTGCTCCATTGAAATCTACAGAGAACTGAATGTTGGTTAGACTGGCAGTTTCATAGGAAGAAACAGAGATGGATACAAACCTTGTTTAGCTACTGCTTGGCTGTTCTGTAGACTGAAATTAAGTTTCAAATCATGAGCTCTTCAAAAAGATCGCCACGTTAGTGGAGGAGTGGACTAGTGATGGACTGTGGTTTTCGCGAACTGAGAAACTGAGTTCAATTCCCACTTTAAACACAAACAGCTCTTTTTGACTCTGGGCAAGTAACACTATTTTCATGCTGGTTTGCTTCAAATTGTTATAATTCTACTTTAGATATATTTTGTTCAGTACTTGAAAATGAGGATTCTGCTCTTTACTGAGGTAAATTCTAGGCATTCCAACCTTATAACATTTCTCTGTTTTTCTCACCTATGGTGCTCCATTGAAATCTACAGAGCACTGAATGTTTGTTAGACTGGCAGTTTCATAGGAAGAAACAAAGGTGGATACAAACCTTGTTTAGCTACCCCTTGGCTGTTCTGTAGACTGAAATGAAGTTTCAAATCATGAGTTCTTCAAAAAGATCACCACTTTAGTGGAGGAGTGGACTAGTGGTTAGGGTGATGGACTTTGGTCTTGGGGAACTGAGAAACTGAGTTCAATTCCCACTTTAGACACAAACAGCTCTTTTTGACTCTGGGCAAGTAACACTATTTTCATGCTGGTTTGCTTCAAATTGTTATAATTCTACTTTAGGTATATTTTGTTCAGCACTTGAAAATGAGGATTCTGCTCTTTACTGAGGTAAATTCTAGGCATTCCAACCTTGTAACATTTCTCTGTTTTTCTCACCTATGGTGCTCCATTGAAATCTACAGAGCACTGAATGTTTGTTAGACTGGCAGTTTCATAGGAAGAAACAAAGGTGGATACAAACCTTGTTTAGCTACTCCTTGGCTGTTCTGTAGACTGAAATGAAGTTTCAAATCATGAGTTCTTCAAAAAGATCACCACTTTAGTGGAGGAGTGGACTAGTGGTTAGGGTGATGGACTTTGGTCTTGGGGAACTGAGAAACTGAGTTCAATTCCCACTTTAGACACAAACAGCTCTTTTTGACTCTGGGCAAGTAACACTATTTTCATGCTGGTTTGCTTCAAATTGTTATAATTCTACTTTAGGTATATTTTGTTCAGCACTTGAAAAGGAGGATTCTACTCTTTACTGAGGTAAATTCTAGGCATTCCAACCTTGTAACATTTCTCTGCTTTTCTCACCTATGGTGCTCCATTGAAATCTACAGAGAACTGAATGTTGGTTAGACAGGCAGTTTCACAGGAAGAAACAAAGGTGTATGTAAAGATCTCCACTTCAGAAAATGCCGGTTACTTTGCAAACTCTTTGTTAGAGCTGCTGTTGTAAATTCAAAATCTGCTTTCATGCTGGTTTGCTTCCAAGTGTTATAATTCTACTTTAGATATATTTTGTGCAGTACTTGAAAATGAGGATTCTGCTCTTTACTGAGGTAAATTCTAGGCATTCCAACCTTGTAACATTTCTCTGTTTTTCTCACCTATGGTGCTCCATTGAAATCTACAGAGCACTGAATGTTTGTTAGACTGGCAGTTTCATAGGAAGAAACAGAGATGGATACAAACCTTGTTTAGCTACTGCTTGGCTGTTCTGTAGACTGAAATTAAGTTTCAAATCATGAGCTCTTCAAAAAGATCGCCACGTTAGTGGAGGAGTGGACTAGTGATGGACTGTGGTTTTGGCGAACTGAGAAACTGAGTTCAATTCCCACTTTAAACACAAACTTGAAAATGAGGATTCTGCTCTTTACTGAGGTAAATTCTAGGCATTCCAACCTTGTAACATTTCTCTGCTTTTCTCACCGATGGTGCTCCATTGAAATCTACAGAGAACTGAATGTTGGTTAGACATGCAGTTTCACAGGAAGAAACAAAGGTGTATGTAAAGATCTCCACTTCAGAAAATGCCAGTTACTTTGCAAACCCTTTGTTAGAGCTGCTGTTGTAAATTCAAAATCTGCTTTCATGCTGGTTTGCTTCCAAGTGTTATAATTCTACTTTAGATATATTTTGTTCAGTACTTGAAAATGAGGATTCTGCTCTTTACTGAGGTAAATTCTAGGCATTCCAACCTTGTAACATTTCTCTGCTTTTCTCACCGATGGTGCTCCATTGAAATCTACAGAGAACTGAATGTTGGTTAGACTGGCAGTTTCATAGGAAGAAACAGATATGGATACAAACCTTGTATAGCTACTGCTTGGCTGTTCTGTAGACTGAAATTAAGTTTCAAATCATGAGCTCTTCAAAAAGATCGCCACGTTAGTGGAGGAGTGGACTAGTGATGGACTGTGGTTTTCGCGAACTGAGAAACTGAGTTCAATTCCCACTTTAAACACAAACAGCTCTTTTTGACTCTGGGCAAGTAACACTATTTTCATGCTGGTTTGCTTCAAATTGTTATAATTCTACTTTAGATATATTTTGTTCAGTACTTGAAAATGAGGATTCTGCTCTTTACTGAGGTAAATTCTAGGCATTCCAACCTTATAACATTTCTCTGCTTTTCTCACCTATGGTGCTCCATTGAAATCTACAGAGAACTGAATGTTGGTTAGACAGGCAGTTTCACAGGAAGAAACAAAGGTGTATGTAAAGATCTCCAGTTCAGAAAATGCCAGTTACTTTGCAAACTCTTTGTTAGAGCTGCTGTTGTAAATTCAAAATCTGCTTTCATGCTGGTTTGCTTCCAAGTGTTATAATTCTACTTTAGATATATTTTGTTCAGTACTTGAAAATGAGGATTCTGCTCTTTACTGAGGTAAATTCTAGGCATTCCAACCTTGTAACATTTCTCTGCTTTTCTCACCGATGGTGCTCCTTTGAAATCTACAGAGCACTGAATGTTTGTTAGACTGGCAGTTTCATAGGAAGAAACAGAGATGGATACAAACCTTGTTTAGCTACTGCTTGGCTGTTCTGTAGACTGAAATTAAGTTTCAAATCATGAGCTCTTCAAAAAGATCGCCACGTTAGTGGAGGAGTGGACTAGTGATGGATTGTGGTTTTGGCGAACTGAGAAACTGAGTTCAATTCCCACTTTAAACACAAACAGCTCTTTTTGACTCTGGGCAAGTAACACTATTTTCATGCTGGTTTGCTTCAAATTGTTATAATTCTACTTTAGGTATATTTTGTTCAGTACTTGAAAAGGAGGATTCTACTCTTTACTGAGGTAAATTCTAGGCATTCCAACCTTGTAACATTTCTCTGTTTTTCTCACCTATGGTGCTCCATTGAAATCTACAGAGCACTGAATGTTTGTTAGACTGGCAGTTTCATAGGAAGAACAAAGGTGGATACAAACCTTGTTTAGCTACCCCTTGGCTGTTCTGTAGACTGAAATTAAGTTTCAAATCATGAGCTCTTCAAAAAGATCGCCACGTTAGTGGAGGAGTGGACTAGTGATGGACTGTGGTTTTCGCGAACTGAGAAACTGAGTTCAATTCCCACTTTAAACACAAACAGCTCTTTTTGACTCTGGGCAAGTAACACTATTTTCATGCTGGTTTGCTTCAAATTGTTATAATTCTACTTTAGATATATTTTGTTCAGTACTTGAAAATGAGGATTCTGCTCTTTACTGAGGTAAATTCTAGGCATTCCAACCTTATAACATTTCTCTGTTTTTCTCACCTATGGTGCTCCATTGAAATCTACAGAGCACTGAATGTTTGTTAGACTGGCAGTTTCATAGGAAGAAACAAAGGTGGATACAAACCTTGTTTAGCTACCCCTTGGCTGTTCTGTAGACTGAAATGAAGTTTCAAATCATGAGTTCTTCAAAAAGATCACCACTTTAGTGGAGGAGTGGACTAGTGGTTAGGGTGATGGACTTTGGTCTTGGGGAACTGAGAAACTGAGTTCAATTCCCACTTTAGACACAAACAGCTCTTTTTGACTCTGGGCAAGTAACACTATTTTCATGCTGGTTTGCTTCAAATTGTTATAATTCTACTTTAGGTATATTTTGTTCAGCACTTGAAAATGAGGATTCTGCTCTTTACTGAGGTAAATTCTAGGCATTCCAACCTTGTAACATTTCTCTGTTTTTCTCACCTATGGTGCTCCATTGAAATCTACAGAGCACTGAATGTTTGTTAGACTGGCAGTTTCATAGGAAGAAACAAAGGTGGATACAAACCTTGTTTAGCTACTCCTTGGCTGTTCTGTAGACTGAAATGAAGTTTCAAATCATGAGTTCTTCAAAAAGATCACCACTTTAGTGGAGGAGTGGACTAGTGGTTAGGGTGATGGACTTTGGTCTTGGGGAACTGAGAAACTGAGTTCAATTCCCACTTTAGACACAAACAGCTCTTTTTGACTCTGGGCAAGTAACACTATTTTCATGCTGGTTTGCTTCAAATTGTTATAATTCTACTTTAGGTATATTTTGTTCAGCACTTGAAAAGGAGGATTCTACTCTTTACTGAGGTAAATTCTAGGCATTCCAACCTTGTAACATTTCTCTGCTTTTCTCACCTATGGTGCTCCATTGAAATCTACAGAGAACTGAATGTTGGTTAGACAGGCAGTTTCACAGGAAGAAACAAAGGTGTATGTAAAGATCTCCAGTTCAGAAAATGCCAGTTACTTTGCAAACTCTTTGTTAGAGCTGCTGTTGTAAATTCAAAATCTGCTTTCATGCTGGTTTGCTTCCAAGTGTTATGTTTCAATATTTTTATTGATAACAAATGCAAAATTACAAGCAGGTTCTTGTGAGAATCTTACATATCATTTCCATTGTCATCAAACTTTATACAGTTATGTGTCCCTTTCCCTTTCCCTCCTTCCCACCCCATCCTCCCTCTCCCCCCTTTTCCCCTTTACAGATGTTACTAATAACTATATTCTAACGAGATAGAGATTAGGAAACAAACAATTGTCTCTTTGCTGATGGTTGTAGCGTGTTCCAAAATTTACTCCAGGTCTGCAGCAATCTTTTCCCTTCTGCTGAATCTAGGTCTCGGACTGCACATCGCTCTAGTCTTGATAGATCTATCATAAATACTCTCCATTGGGTGACATTAGGGTCCGTTTGTTCCAGCCAGCCATGTAATATCACTTTTTTTCCAATCTGTACTGCTCGTTGTAAAAATCTTCTGTACCCCGGCAATGACGGCTTGGCATATCTATATACATCAAATAGCATCAGTGGCTGCAATTCTGTCTTTCTGTGCCAGTATGACCAGACCTTCCCAAGCACCTGCTTCCAAAATCTTTGTACTCTAGAACAAGTCCAAAACATATGTCCCAGAGTCGCCTGAGGGGAGGCACAGCGTGGGCATTGTCCTGTTGCACCAAAACCCGCCTGGTGGGCTCTGTGCGGTGATACATGCAAACGAAGTGCAAACTTATACTGTGATTCCCAGTATCTTGTGAATGGGGAGTTTTGTAATATAGCGAGTAAGTAAGTTTGTAGTACATTCTCTGATACTTCTACTCCGAGATCCGCCGACCAGTCTTGGGCCCGTTTTTTATAATCTATGTCTTCTGTAGTGTCTAATAGATGTCTGTGATGGTATTTTAACGGGACTTCATTCTGAGACCCCAAAGTCAGTGCAGTGTTCAACGTATCTTGTACATCTTCGCTTAGGTTAATCCATCCTAATGATACAGCATAGTGTTTCACTTGCATATAAGCGAACAGGTCTGCAGCTGGTAGCGAATATTCCCTTTGTATGTCTGCAAATGTCCGTAATTGTCCTTCTTCATTTATTAGTTGATATAAGAAGTGAACTCCTTTCTGCCTCCATCGAGCAAACACTCCTGAGGTGGTGCCCACTGGAAAGTCAGGGTTATGGTGCAAGGGTAGAAAGGGTGTTGAACTCGCTGAGAACCCATGGCGTTTGCATAACCATCTCCATGTTGCTCTGGCAGATGTCACAAAGGGGTTAGTTGCGGTCTTAATATCTGGGCCGCGCTGATATTTATGCGAGTGCAGCAGCCAACCCAGATGTATCCTGGGGAATGCAGCTGACTCTATCAAAGTTGCTGAAAACTCCTGGCCCCCCACCAGCCAATCTCTTATATGCCTCATGGAGCTTGAAATAGTTAGATACCTTATACTTAGTAGGCCCATTCCCCCATGCAACCTGGGCTTCTGCAGGACACTAATTGGGAGTCTAGGTCTCCGACCCTGCCAGAGAAACCGTTGGGTCGCCCTAGTTAATGCCTTCTCCTCCCTTTGCTTCAAATACAGCGGGAGCATCTGAAAGGTGTATAGCCACCGGGGTGCCACCATCATATTAAATAGAGCGATCCTTGCAGTCAGGGAAAGCGGCAACCTTCCCCACAACAATAATGTACGCCTGGTCTCAGTCAAAAGCGGCAGCACATTCTCCCCGTACAGCCGTGATAGATCTGTGGGCACCACTACCCCTAGATATTTCAATTGCCCCGTTGCCCATTTCAGGGGGAACTCTCCCCGCCAGCCAGCCCGGATTTCCTCCTTTATCGGCATGGCCAAAGACTTTGTGTGATTTAGCTTAAATCCGGATAGTTCTCCGTATTCCTGTATCACTCTGAGCAGATTTTCCAGCGACTGTTGGGGTTCATCCAAGAGAAGCATTAGGTCATCTGCGTATGCTAACAATTCTACCCTATGTCCTGAAATTTGCGCCCCTTTGATATCTTTAGAATTCCTGATTACACACAGTAGGGGCTCTAGAGTGAGCACAAATAATAAGGGCGAGAGTGGGCAGCCCTGTCGGGTCCCCCGTTCTATTGCAAATTCCCTGGTCCTGACCCCATTAACCAGGATTGCAGCTTTCGGTTGTGTGTACAGAGCTTTAATTGCTTCTAGATACCATCCTTGGATTCCCACCCACCTCAACGTCTCGAACATGAACGGCCATCCGACTTCATCAAATGCCCGTTCTGCATCTAAACTGACTACCAATCTGTTAGTATCTGAGTCTCTTGCATGCATCAGTGCTGCTATTAGCTTCCGCACATTAAGCACTGATTTCCGCCCTCTGACAAACCCCACCTGGTCATCATGTATGATTTGGGGCAAACTAGGGGCCAATCTGTCTGCCAATATCCTGGACATGATTTTAATATCCACGTTTATTAAGGATATTGGTCTGAATGAGCCAGGTTGCAATAGATCTCTTCCTGGTTTCGGAATCAGACTTATCAATGCCGAATTCGCATGACGGGGAAAGGCCCCCTGCCTGGCCACCGTGTGATATAGCTCTAACAATGGACCCACCAATTGTGCTTTAAGCATTTTGTAAAATTCGCCAGTGAAGCCGTCAGGCCCCGGCGCCGAATGGAGGCGA
Organism: Microcaecilia unicolor; assembly: GCF_901765095.1. Classification (NCBI taxonomy): domain Eukaryota; kingdom Metazoa; phylum Chordata; class Amphibia; order Gymnophiona; family Siphonopidae; genus Microcaecilia; species Microcaecilia unicolor. The sequence continues at coordinate 13,569 of NW_021962926.1, read as the reverse complement.
AGCTTCGTGATGCTCTGCATGATCTCTTTTGCTGTTATTGGTTTATTCAAAGCCTCTACCACGGCCGGTGACAATTTAGGCATGCCAGTGGTGTTCAGATATTCCAACAATCTGGCCTTTCCTTCTTTCTGCTCCCCCGCATCTTTATATAATGACGCAAAGTGCTCCCTTAACACTTCAGCCACCCCTTCCATTGTGTTTGTCACCCCTCCCGCTTTTGTATGTAATACTGGTATGAAATTTTGTTTTCTGGCGGCTTTCACCACCTTAGCCAAATAGGCTCCAGGTCTATCTCCATATTTCTGTAGTCTAAACTTTCGGTAAATCAGGGAACGAGTCATTCTCTCGTGTATAAGACTATTCAATGCCATCCTGGTCACCATTAGGGTATCATACCCGGCTGGCGTGGGAGCTGCTGTGTATGCCTTCTTTACCTCTTTTAACTTCCGCTCCAGTGCGATGACTTTCCGATTGATGCACCGATTGCGCTTGCAAACATAGGCAATTACATCCCCCCTTAGCACTGCTTTTGCCGCGGACCAAAACAGGCCGGGGTCTTCTAGGTGTTGCTCATTATGCTTCAGGTATTCCCCCCATCTGTCTTGGATGTATTTATTGAATTCAGGGGAGGAGTATAGGTATGCAGGAAATCTCCAGCCCGAGGATTGTTGAAAAAAGAACTGCGCCTCCAGGTCTACCCAAATCAGGGCATGGTCAGAGATTTCCTCCGGGCCTATACTAGCGTCCAGCACCTGTGGAAATAGTGTCTGAGATACCACTATATAGTCTAGTCTGGACTGTGTACGATGCGCCCTTGAGGTGTGAGTGTAATCTCTTTCCTCTTGATGGAGCAATCTCCATGGGTCTACTAGTCCTGCTAGTGTGCAAAAGGATTCCAGTATGGTCTCGCTCCCTGTTCCTCCCTGCATTCGTTCTCCTGATCTATCTGCCTGCATATCATATACCTGGTTCATGTCTCCTGCTATTAGCAACGGTAAGTGCGCGTATTGTTGACATCTGTTAAGCAAGTGTGTAAAAAATTTCTTACTTTTCACCAGGGGCGCATAAACCGCCACTAGGAGCACTTCTTTCCCTTGCAGGTTAATTTGAACTCCCAGGTATCTCCCTTCCCCATCTTTAAACCTCAATTTGGTGGAACACGCTAGGGATTTGTTAATCAAAATTGCCACTCCTCCTTTCCTTCCAGCTGCCGGGGAGCAGAACACCTCCCCCACCCAATGCCGTTTTAATTTATCATGCTCCTCTTGTGATAATCTTGTTTCTTGTAGACAAGCGATATGCGCGTCATGGCGTTTTAGGGCCGCTAGAATTTTCGTGCGCTTCACTGGGGATGTAATGCCGCAAACATTCCATGAGACCAGGCGTACCGCTTTACTCTTTAATTTAGCCAGGATCTTCTGTGTGCGGTCCTACAATTATGTGATATATTAACCACCCCAGGGCGCCCAGCCTCACCCTTGGGAACTGCTGTTTCGCCACACCACCTTTACTGCTATTATGCTTCCCTCTAGTTATATCTCCGTGTCCCGGTCTGATGCGTTTTCCCCTCTCTTCTCGCCTCTTGCACTTATGTTCATCTCCCTCCCTCTCCCTCCCCCCTGACATAGTTCCCTTCCCCCCCTCCCCTCCCATCACCTCCCAAACTGTAACAGTAGGAAACACTTCAATGCACAAGGCCCCCACACCCTTTCTTATTACAACAGCATGCTATACAACCCAACATTTCAAATGTTAACATCTCTTCATATATCTCAGGCAGTCAAACCTTACAATGATGTTCAGTCTCCTGTGGGGCTTCTCTTTATTTCTCCTAAATCTTTTTCCAGACGTGAGACAAATTCTTTTGCAGCATTCACTGTTTCAAAAACTTTCCAGCTGTTATCCTGTCTGATCTTTAATAGAGCTGGGTATAGAAGCATGAACTTGATTTTAAGATCAGCCAGTCTCTTGCAGATAGGTGTATACTGTCTCCGTCTGTCCTGCAGGTGGGCAGAATAATCCTGGAATATTCTTATGAGGTGCCCATCATACTTTACCTCATCTCTCTTAAGCCGATATCCCCGCAGTATTTCTGATTTATGTATGTAATTGTGGACTTTCAAAATCACTACCCGAGGCGCCTGCCCGCCATCTTTGCTTCGCCCCACGCGGTGTGCTCTTTCCAGGCATAGTTTTCCCGCTGAATCTGACAAGGCGAATTCGGAGGCCAACCAGCGTTCTAGTGTTGTTGCCAGCACTCTGTCTCCGATAGTTTCAGGTAGGCCAACGATCCGCAAATTGGACCGTCTTGACCTGTTCTCCAGGTCATCCAGTTTTGCTGATAAAGAAACTACCGTTCCGGTAAGTTTTTTCACTTCCGCTTGAAGTGGTGTAGTAGTATCTTCGAAGTCTGATACCCTCCGTTCCAGCTCTCCAGTCCGCTCTGTAATAGCGGTAAGTCGGGCTTCGAAGGACTCAAATTGGCTGGATAATTTATCTATTTTTGGCTCCAGCGTCGTTGCTATTACCTCTGTAAGCTGCGCCAATTGTTCCGCCGAGAACGTCGGCCCAGCTCGTGATGGCGATTTCTCTCCCGCCACCTCTAGCGCCTTCGCCTTTTCTTTATCTTTCTTCGCCCCTCTACTTGCCATTCCTTTAACTGGCGCTTCCAAAAATTTGTCCATGTATAATCAGATGGCCTGCTCTGCCTGAGAGGTATTCTTTTTTTATCGTTGTTGGGTTTTTTGAGTTTAAGCGCGTCTGGGCCTCGGAGAGAGCAAAAAACACGTCTCACTCTCTCATCGCACCACGTGATCCCCCACTTCCAAGTGTTATAATTCTACTTTAGATATATTTTGTGCAGTACTTGAAAATGAGGATTCTGCTCTTTACTGAGGTAAATTCTAGGCATTCCAACCTTGTAACATTTCTCTGTTTTTCTCACCTATGGTGCTCCTTTGAAATCTACAGAGCACTGAATGTTTGTTAGACTGGCAGTTTCATAGGAAGAAACAGAGATGGATACAAACCTTGTTTAGCTACTGCTTGGCTGTTCTGTAGACTGAAATTAAGTTTCAAATCATGAGCTCTTCAAAAAGATCGCCACGTTAGTGGAGGAGTGGACTAGTGATGGACTGTGGTTTTGGCGAACTGAGAAACTGAGTTCAATTCCCACTTTAAACACAAACAGCTCTTTTTGACTCTGGGCAAGTAACACTATTTTCATGCTGGTTTGCTTCAAATTGTTATAATTCTACTTTAGGTATATTTTGTTCAGCACTTGAAAAGGAGGATTCTACTCTTTACTGAGGTAAATTCTAGGCATTCCAACCTTGTAACATTTCTCTGCTTTTCTCACCTATGGTGCTCCATTGATATCTACAGAGCACTGAATGTTGGTTAGACAGGCAGTTTCACAGGAAGAAACAGAGGTGTATGTAAAGATCTCCACTTCAGAAAATGCCAGTTACTTTGCAAACCCTTTGTTAGAGCTGCTGTTGTAATTCAAAATCTGCTTTCATGCTGGTTTGCTTCCAAGTGTTATAATTCTACTTTAGATATATTTTGTTCAGTACTTGAAAATGAGGATTCTGCTCTTTACTGAGGTAAATTCTAGGCATTCCAACCTTGTAACATTTCTCTGCTTTTCTCACCGATGGTGCTCCATTGAAATCTACAGAGCACTGAATGTTTGTTAGACTGGCAGTTTCATAGGAAGAAACAGAGATGGATACAAACCTTGTATAGCTACTGCTTGGCTGTTCTATAGACTGAAATTAAGTTTCAAATCATGAGATCCTCAAAAAGATCACCACTTTAGTGGAGGAGTGGACTAGTGGTTAGGGTGATGGACTGTGGTCTTGGCGAACTGAGAAACTTTCAATTCCCACTTTAAATACAAACAGCTCTTTTTGACTCTGGGCAAGTAACACTATTTTCATGCTGGTTTGCTTCAAATTGTTATAATTCTACTTTAGGTATATTTTGTTCAGCACTTGAAAAGGAGGATTCTACTCTTTACTGAGGTAAATTCTAGGCATTCCAACCTTGTAACATTTCTCTGTTTTTCTCACCTATGGTGCTCCATTGAAATCTACAGAGCACTGAATGTTTGTTAGACTGGCAGTTTCATAGGAAGAAACAAAGGTGGATACAAACCTTGTTTAGCTACTCCTTGGCTGTTCTGTAGACTGAAATGAAGTTTCAAATCATGAGCTCTTCAAAAAGATCACCACTTTAGAAGAGGAGTGGACTAGTGGGTAGGGTGATGGACTTTGGTCTTGGGGAACTGAGAAACTGAGTTCAATTCCCACTTTAGACACAAACAGCTCTTTTTGACTCTGGGCAAGTAACACTATTTTCATGCTGGTTTGCTTCAAATTGTTATAATTCTACTTTAGATATATTTTGTTCAGTACTTGAAAATGAGGATTCTGCTCTTTACTGAGGTAAATTCTAGGCATTCCAACCTTGTAACATTTCTCTGCTTTTCTCACCGATGGTGCTCCATTGAAATCTACAGAGAACTGAATGTTGGTTAGACAGGCAGTTTCACAGGAAGAAACAAAGGTGTTTGTAAAGATCTCCACTTCAGAAAATGCCAGTTACTTTGCAAACCCTTTGTTAGAGCTGCTGTTGTAAATTCAAAATCTGCTTTCATGCTGGTTTGCTTCCAAGTGTTATAATTCTACTTTAGATATATTTTGTTCAGTACTTGAAAATGAGGATTCTGCTCTTTACTGAGGTAAATACTGAGGCATTCCAACCTTGTAACATTTCTCTGCTTTTCTCACCGATGGTGCTCCATTGAAATCTACAGAGAACTGAATGTTGGTTAGACAGGCAGTTTCACAGGAAGAAACAAAGGTGTATGTAAAGATCTCCACTTCAGAAAATGCCAGTTACTTTGCAAACTCTTTCTTAGAGATGCTGTTGTAAATTCAAAATCTGCTTTCATGCTGGTTTGCTTCCAAGTGTTATAATTCTACTTTAGATATATTTTGTTCAGTACTTGAAAATGAGGATTCTGCTCTTTACTGAGGCAAATTCTAGGCATTCCAACCTTGTAACATTTCTCTGCTTTTCTCACCTATGGTGCTCCATTGAAATCTACAGAGCACTGAATGTTTGTTAGACTGGCAGTTTCATAGGAAGAAACAGAGATGGATACAAACCTTGTTTAGCTACTGCTTGGCTGTTCTGTAGACTGAAATTAAGTTTCAAATCATGAGCTCTTCAAAAAGATCGCCACGTTAGTGGAGGAGTGGACTAGTGATGGACTGTGGTTTTCGCGAACTGAGAAACTGAGTTCAATTCCCACTTTAAACACAAACAGCTCTTTTTGACTCTGGGCAAGTAACACTATTTTCATGCTGGTTTGCTTCAAATTGTTATAATTCTACTTTAGATATATTTTGTTCAGTACTTGAAAATGAGGATTCTGCTCTTTACTGAGGTAAATTCTAGGCATTCCAACCTTATAACATTTCTCTGTTTTTCTCACCTATGGTGCTCCATTGAAATCTACAGAGCACTGAATGTTTGTTAGACTGGCAGTTTCATAGGAAGAAACAAAGGTGGATACAAACCTTGTTTAGCTACCCCTTGGCTGTTCTGTAGACTGAAATGAAGTTTCAAATCATGAGTTCTTCAAAAAGATCACCACTTTAGTGGAGGAGTGGACTAGTGGTTAGGGTGATGGACTTTGGTCTTGGGGAACTGAGAAACTGAGTTCAATTCCCACTTTAGACACAAACAGCTCTTTTTGACTCTGGGCAAGTAACACTATTTTCATGCTGGTTTGCTTCAAATTGTTATAATTCTACTTTAGGTATATTTTGTTCAGCACTTGAAAAGGAGGATTCTACTCTTTACTGAGGTAAATTCTAGGCATTCCAACCTTGTAACATTTCTCTGCTTTTCTCACCGATGGTGCTCCATTGAAATCTACAGAGAACTGAATGTTGGTTAGACAGGCAGTTTCACAGGAAGAAACAAAGGTGTATGTAAAGATCTCCAGCTTCAGAAAATGCCAGTTACTTTGCAAACTCTTTGTTAGAGCTGCTGTTGTAAATTCAAAATCTGCTTTCATGCTGGTTTGCTTCCAAGTGTTATAATTCTACTTTAGATATATTTTGTGCAGTACTTGAAAATGAGGATTCTGCTCTTTACTGAGGTAAATTCTAGGCATTCCAACCTTGTAACATTTCTCTGTTTTTCTCACCTATGGTGCTCCTTTGAAATCTACAGAGCACTGAATGTTTGTTAGACTGGCAGTTTCATAGGAAGAAACAGAGATGGATACAAACCTTGTTTAGCTACTGCTTGGCTGTTCTGTAGACTGAAATTAAGTTTCAAATCATGAGCTCTTCAAAAACATCGCCACGTTAGTGGAGGAGTGGACTAGTGATGGATTGTGGTTTTGGCGAACTGAGAAACTGAGTTCAATTCCCACTTTAAACACAAACAGCTCTTTTTGACTTTGGGCAAGTAACACTATTTTCATGCTGGTTTGCTTCAAATTGTTATAATTCTACTTTAGATATATTTTGTTCAGTACTTGAAAATGAGGATTCTGCTCTTTACTGAGGTAAATACTGAGGCATTCCAACCTTGTAACATTTCTCTGCTTTTCTCACCGATGGTGCTCCATTGAAATCTACAGAGAACTGAATGTTGGTTAGACAGGCAGTTTCACAGGAAGAAACAAAGGTGTATGTAAAGATCTCCACTTCAGAAAATGCCAGTTACTTTGCAAACCCTTTGTTAGAGCTGCTGTTGTAAATTCAAAATCTGCTTTCATGCTGGTTTGCTTCCAAGTGTTATAATTCTACTTTAGATATATTTTGTTCAGTACTTGAAAATGAGGATTCTGCTCTTTACTGAGGTAAATTCTAGGCATTCCAACCTTGTAACATTTCTCTGTTTTTCTCACCTATGGTGCTCCATTGAAATCTACAGAGCACTGAATGTTTGTTAGACTGGCAGTTTCATAGGAAGAAACAGAGATGGATACAAACCTTGTATAGCTACTGCTTGGCTGTTCTATAGACTGAAATTAAGTTTCAAATCATGAGATCCTCAAAAAGATCACCACTTTAGTGGAGGAGTGGACTAGTGGTTAGGGTGATGGACTGTGGTCTTGGCGAACTGAGAAACTTTCAATTCCCACTTTAAACACAAACAGCTCTTTTTGACTCTGGGCAAGTAACACTATTTTCATGCTGGTTTGCTTCAAATTGTTATAATTCTACTTTAGATATATTTTGTTCAGTACTTGAAAATGAGGATTCTGCTCTTTACTGAGGTAAATACTGAGGCATTCCAACCTTGTAACATTTCTCTGCTTTTCTCACCGATGGTGCTCCATTGAAATCTACAGAGAACTGAATGTTGGTTAGACAGGCAGTTTCACAGGAAGAAACAAAGGTGTATGTAAAGATCTCCACTTCAGAAAATGCCAGTTACTTTGCAAACCCTTTGTTAGAGCTGCTGTTGTAAATTCAAAATCTGCTTTCATGCTGGTTTGCTTCCAAGTGTTATAATTCTACTTTAGATATATTTTGTTCAGTACTTGAAAATGAGGATTCTGCTCTTTACTGAGGTAAATACTGAGGCATTCCAACCTTGTAACATTTCTCTGCTTTTCTCACCGATGGTGCTCCATTGAAATCTACAGAGAACTGAATGTTGGTTAGACAGGCAGTTTCACAGGAAGAAACAACGGTGTATGTAAAGATCTCCACTTCAGAAAATGCCAGTTACTTTGCAAACTCTTTGTTAGAGCTGCTGTTGTAAATTCAAAATCTGCTTTCATACTGGTTTGCTTCCAAGTGTTATAATTCTACTTTAGATATATTTTGTTCAGTACTTGAAAATGAGGATTCTGCTCTTTACTGAGGTAAATTCTAGGCATTCCAACCTTGTAACATTTCTCTGCTTTTCTCACCGATGGTGCTCCATTGAAATCTACAGAGAACTGAATGTTGGTTAGACTGGCAGTTTCATAGGAAGAAACAGAGATGGATACAAACCTTGTATAGCTACTGCTTGGCTGTTCTGTAGACTGAAATTAAGTTTCAAATCATGAGCTCTTCAAAAAGATCGCCACGTTAGTGGAGGAGTGGACTAGTGATGGACTGTGGTTTTCGCGAACTGAGAAACTGAGTTCAATTCCCACTTTAAACACAAACAGCTCTTTTTGACTCTGGGCAAGTAACACTATTTTCATGCTGGTTTGCTTCAAATTGTTATAATTCTACTTTAGATATATTTTGTTCAGTACTTGAAAATGAGGATTCTGCTCTTTACTGAGGTAAATTCTAGGCATTCCAACCTTATAACATTTCTCTGTTTTTCTCACCTATGGTGCTCCATTGAAATCTACAGAGCACTGAATGTTTGTTAGACTGGCAGTTTCATAGGAAGAACAAAGGTGGATACAAACCTTGTTTAGCTACCCCTTGGCTGTTCTGTAGACTGAAATGAAGTTTCAAATCATGAGTTCTTCAAAAAGATCACCACTTTAGTGGAGGAGTGGACTAGTGGTTAGGGTGATGGACTTTGGTCTTGGGGAACTGAGAAACTGAGTTCAATTCCCACTTTAGACACAAACAGCTCTTTTTGACTCTGGGCAAGTAACACTTTTTTCATGCTGGTTTGCTTCAAATTGTTATAATTCTACTTTAGATATATTTTTGTTCAGTACTTGAAAAAGAGGATTCTGCTCTTTACTGAGGTAAATTCTAGGCATTCCAACCTTGTAACATTTCTCTGTTTTTCTCACCTATGGTGCTCCATTGAAATCTACAGAGCACTGAATTTTTGTTAGACTGGCAGTTTCATAGGAAGAAACAGAGATGGATACAAACCTTGTTTAGCTACTGCTTGGCTGTTCTGTAGACTGAAATTAAGTTTCAAATCATGAGCTCTTCAAAAAGATCGCCACGTTAGTGGAGGAGTGGACTAGTGATGGACTGTGGTTTTCGCAAACTGAGTTCAATTCCCACTTTAAACACAAACAGCTCTTTTTGACTCTGGGCAAGTAACACTATTTTCATGCTGGTTTGCTTCAAATTGTTATAATTCTACTTTAGATATATTTTGTTCAGTACTTGAAAATGAGGATTCTGCTCTTTACTGAGGTAAATTCTAGGCATTCCAACCTTATAACATTTCTCTGTTTTTCTCACCTATGGTGCTCCATTGAAATCTACAGAGCACTGAATGTTTGTTAGACTGGCAGTTTCATAGGAAGAAACAAAGGTGGATACAAACCTTTTTTAGCTACCCCTTGGCTGTTCTGTAGACTGAAATGAAGTTTCAAATCATGAGTTCTTCAAAAAGATCACCACTTTAGTGGAGGAGTGGACTAGTGGTTAGGGTGATGGACTTTGGTCTTGGGGAACTGAGAAACTGAGTTCAATTCCCACTTTAGACACAAACAGCTCTTTTTGACTCTGGGCAAGTAACACTATTTTCATGCTGGTTTGCTTCAAATTGTTATAATTCTACTTTAGGTATATTTTGTTCAGCACTTGAAAAGGAGGATTCTACTCTTTACTGAGGTAAATTCTAGGCATTCCAACCTTGTAACATTTCTCTGCTTTTCTCACCTATGGTGCTCCATTGAAATCTACAGAGAACTGAATGTTGGTTAGACAGGCAGTTTCACAGGAAGAAACAAAGGTGTATGTAAAGATCTCCAGTTCAGAAAATGCCAGTTACTTTGCAAACTCTTTGTTAGAGCTGCTGTTGTAAATTCAAAATCTGCTTTCATGCTGGTTTGCTTCCAAGTGTTATAATTCTACTTTAGATATATTTTGTTCAGTACTTGAAAATGAGGATTCTGCTCTTTACTGAGGTAAATACTGAGGCATTCCAACCTTGTAACATTTCTCTGCTTTTCTCACCGATGGTGCTCCATTGAAATCTACAGAGAACTGAATGTTGGTTAGACAGGCAGTTTCACAGGAAGAAACAACGGTGTATGTAAAGATCTCCACTTCAGAAAATGCCAGTTACTTTGCAAACTCTTTGTTAGAGCTGCTGTTGTAAATTCAAAATCTGCTTTCATACTGGTTTGCTTCCAAGTGTTATAATTCTACTTTAGATATATTTTGTTCAGTACTTGAAAATGAGGATTCTGCTCTTTACTGAGGTAAATTCTAGGCATTCCAACCTTGTAACATTTCTCTGCTTTTCTCACCGATGGTGCTCCATTGAAATCTACAGAGAACTGAATGTTGGTTAGACTGGCAGTTTCATAGGAAGAAACAGAGATGGATACAAACCTTGTATAGCTACTGCTTGGCTGTTCTGTAGACTGAAATTAAGTTTCAAATCATGAGCTCTTCAAAACGATCGGCACGTTAGTGGAGGAGTGGACTAGTGATGGACTGTGGTTTTCGCGAACTGAGAAACTGAGTTCAATTCCCACTTTAAACACAAACAGCTCTTTTTGACTCTGGGCAAGTAACACTATTTTCATGCTGGTTTGCTTCAAATTGTTATAATTCTACTTTAGATATATTTTGTTCAGTACTTGAAAATGAGGATTCTGCTCTTTACTGAGGTAAATTCTAGGCATTCCAACCTTATAACATTTCCCTGTTTTTCTCACCTATGGTGCTCCATTGAAATCTACAGAGCACTGAATGTTTGTTAGACTGGCAGTTTCATAGGAAGAACAAAGGTGGATACAAACCTTGTTTAGCTACCCCTTGGCTGTTCTGTAGACTGAAATTAAGTTTCAAATCATGAGTTCTTCAAAAAGATCACCACTTTAGTGGAGGAGTGGACTAGTGGTTAGGGTGATGGACTTTGGTCTTGGGGAACTGAGAAACTGAGTTCAATTCCCACTTTAGACACAAACAGCTCTTTTTGACTCTGGGCAAGTAACACTTTTTTCATGCTGGTTTGCTTCAAATTGTTATAATTCTACTTTAGATATATTTTTGTTCAGTACTTGAAAAAGAGGATTCTGCTCTTTACTGAGGTAAATTCTAGGCATTCCAACCTTGTAACATTTCTCTGTTTTTCTCACCTATGGTGCTCCATTGAAATCTACAGAGCACTGAATTTTTGTTAGACTGGCAGTTTCATAGGAAGAAACAGAGATGGATACAAACCTTGTTTAGCTACTGCTTGGCTGTTCTGTAGACTGAAATTAAGTTTCAAATCATGAGCTCTTCAAAAAGATCGCCACGTTAGTGGAGGAGTGGACTAGTGATGGACTGTGGTTTTCGCGAACTGAGAAACTGAGTTCAATTCCCACTTTAAACACAAACAGCTCTTTTTGACTCTGGGCAAGTAACACTATTTTCATGCTGGTTTGCTTCAAATTGTTATAATTCTACTTTAGATATATTTTGTTCAGTACTTGAAAATGAGGATTCTGCTCTTTACTGAGGTAAATTCTAGGCATTCCAACCTTATAACATTTCTCTGTTTTTCTCACCTATGGTGCTCCATTGAAATCTACAGAGCACTGAATGTTTGTTAGACTGGCAGTTTCATAGGAAGAAACAAAGGTGGATACAAACCTTTTTTAGCTACCCCTTGGCTGTTCTGTAGACTGAAATGAAGTTTCAAATCATGAGTTCTTCAAAAAGATCACCACTTTAGTGGAGGAGTGGACTAGTGGTTAGGGTGATGGACTTTGGTCTTGGGGAACTGAGAAACTGAGTTCAATTCCCACTTTAGACACAAACAGCTCTTTTTGACTCTGGGCAAGTAACACTATTTTCATGCTGGTTTGCTTCAAATTGTTATAATTCTACTTTAGGTATATTTTGTTCAGCACTTGAAAAGGAGGATTCTACTCTTTACTGAGGTAAATTCTAGGCATTCCAACCTTGTAACATTTCTCTGCTTTTCTCACCTATGGTGCTCCATTGAAATCTACAGAGAACTGAATGTTGGTTAGACAGGCAGTTTCACAGGAAGAAACAAAGGTGTATGTAAAGATCTCCACTTCAGAAAATGCCAGTTACTTTGCAAACTCTTTGTTAGAGCTGCTGTTGTAAATTCAAAATCTGCTTTCATGCTGGTTTGCTTCCAAGTGTTATAATTCTACTTTAGATATATTTTGTTCAGTACTTGAAAATGAGGATTCTGCTCTTTACTGAGGTAAATTCTAGGCATTCCAACCTTGTAACATTTCTCTGCTTTTCTCACCGATGGTGCTCCATTGAAATCTACAGAGAACTGAATGTTTGTTAGACTGGCAGTTTCATAGGAAGAAACAGAGATGGATACAAACCTTGTATAGCTACTGCTTGGCTGTTCTATAGACTGAAATTAAGTTTCAAATCATGAGATCCTCAAAAAGATCACCACTTTAGTGGAGGAGTGGACTAGTGGTTAGGGTGATGGACTGTGGTCTTGGCGAACTGAGAAACTTTCAATTCCCACTTTAAACACAAACAGCTCTTTTTGACTCTGGGCAAGTAACACTATTTTCATGCTGGTTTGCTTCAAATTGTTATAATTCTACTTTAGATATATTTTGTTCAGTACTTGAAAATGAGGATTCTGCTCTTTACTGAGGTAAATACTGAGGCATTCCAACCTTGTAACATTTCTCTGCTTTTCTCACCGATGGTGCTCCATTGAAATCTACAGAGAACTGAATGTTGGTTAGACAGGCAGTTTCACAGGAAGAAACAAAGGTGTATGTAAAGATCTCCACTTCAGAAAATGCCAGTTACTTTGCAAACTCTTTGTTAGAGCTGCTGTTGTAAATTCAAAATCTGCTTTCATGCTGGTTTGCTTCCAAGTGTTATAATTCTACTTTAGATATATTTTGTTCAGTACTTGAAAATGAGGATTCTGCTCTTTACTGAGGTAAATTCTAGGCATTCCAACCTTGTAACATTTCTCTGCTTTTCTCACCGATGGTGCTCCATTGAAATCTACAGAGCACTGAATGTTTGTTAGACTGGCAGTTTCATAGGAAGAAACAGAGATGGATACAAACCTTGTATAGCTACTGCTTGGCTGTTCTGTAGACTGAAATGAAGTTTCAAATCATGAGCTCTTCAAAAAGATCGCCACGTTAGTGGAGGAGTGGACTAGTGGTTAGGGTGATGGACTTTGGTTTTGGCGAACTGAGAAACTGAGTTCAATTCCCACTTTAAACACAAACAGCTCTTTTTGACTCTGGGCAAGTAACACTATTTTCATGCTGGTTTGCTTCAAATTGTTATAATTCTACTTTAGATATATTTTGTTCAGTACTTGAAAATGAGGATTCTGCTCTTTACTGAGGTAAATTCTAGGCATTCCAACCTTGTAACATTTCTCTGTTTTTCTCACCTATGGTGCTCCATTGAAATCTACAGAGCACTGAATGTTTGTTAGACTGGCAGTTTCATAGGAAGAACAAAGGTGGATACAAACCTTGTTTAGCTACTCCTTGGCTGTTCTGTAGACTGAAATGAAGTTTCAAATCATGAGTTCTTCAAAAAGATCACCACTTTAGTGGAGGAGTGGACTAGTGGTTAGGGTGATGGACTTTGGTCTTGGGGAACTGAGAAACTGAGTTCAATTCCCACTTTAGACACAAAC